>NW_006399757.1:5845110-5846518 GCF_000299155.1 Elephantulus edwardii | reverse complement strand
TTAGAAAACACTGGCCATTGTGATTGTAGCTTTTTGTCTTATTCTTTCAATCTTTAGGTTGAGCAAATAATCTGGTAGATTATATGCAGTAGAATATGACATTACAATTGAAGAAAGTCTATTAACCAGTGAAATATAAATGACACAAGCTTTTTGTTGTGTGTTGTGTATGTTATAATTTTGTTGTATATGACTAGGTATTATTGGTATGACAAGAGTCCAAAATAAGAGCTGCATAGTAGAGTGGCCTGGGGTGGGGGTCTGTATAAGAATGAAAGAACTTTTTTCCCAAAGAAAAAAAGTGATCTGGGGTGGGGGGACAGGGAGGAAAATGTGCAACAATGAACGATTGGAAACCCTTGTTCTTTATAAGCTTTCACTAAATCTCAATCTAAAAGAAAAAATGAAACAGAAAAAAAAAAGAGGAAAAGGAGTTGAAGAAATTACTGATGAGCAGCAAAGACTATCGCCTCCAGTGTGGATTACATCTAAGAATAAAGATAACAAAACTTCCCACATCTAAGCCAATATGCTACATCATTATAAATAAAGAAAACATAGAAATTGTAAAGCATTTAATTTCATTTGAATCTACTATCAACACCCATGTAAACAGCAGTCAATAACTAAGATAGCATTGCTTAGTGGTAAGAAACTGTGCTGCAATCAGTCCCAAAGACATGAGGTCTGAATCCATAGGAGAATGAAGTTCAATCTCCTTTTATGCAATTAACTGCTTCTGAAACTCCCTTGGAGAGTCAGCTATGGGTTGGCTCCACAATACACAACCATCACATTAACAAGAGTAAAAGACCTCTCAAATGTGTTGAAAACAAAGATGGCCTTGAAGACTAAGACATGCCTGATCAAAATGTGAGTATATTCAAATATCTCATTTGCATGTGAAATTTGGACAATGCATATTAAAAAAAAGAATTGATGACTTTGATTTGTGGTGATGTTGAAAAATAATGAAAATACTTTCAGGAACTCACTCACTGTCATCAAGTTGATTCGAATTAATAACAACTACCCATTGAGTTTCAAAAGTTGTGTGGAAACTATACAACAATATCATTGGTATCGCATGCAAGCAAGATTCTATTGAAGATTATCCAAAAACGACTGGAACAGCACATCAGCAGAGAACTGCCAGAAGTCCATGCTCAGTTTAGAAGGGGTCTGGGTACGAGAGATATTGTAGCTTATGTTAGATGGATCTTAGCTGAAAGCAGGGAATACCAGAAGAATGTATATCTGTGTTTCATTGATTGTGCAAAGGTGTTTGACTGTGTGGATCATAACAAACTGTGGCTGACTCTGAGAAGAATGGGAACCCAGAACACTTAAACGTGCTAACGTGAAACTTATACTTGGTCCTAGAGGCAGTCGTCAGAACAAAGCAAGG
>NW_006399757.1:5836167-5844561 GCF_000299155.1 Elephantulus edwardii | reverse complement strand
ATGCCTTTGAGCTGTGGTGCTGGAGAAGAGTATTGAGAGTTCCATGGACTACTAGGAAAACAAACAGATTCAACTTAAAGAGGATTAAACTGGGCGGCTCATTTGAGGCAAGTATTCTGAGGCTTCGTCTAACACACTTTGGACATGTTGTAAGGAGGTTGGAGAGGGACACCATGCTTGGGAGGGTGGAGGGCCAGTACAGGAGGCTAAGGCCCTTTATGAGATGGATTGATTCAGTGACTGGGGCAATCGGGATGGGTGTGTTGGAGACGGTGTGATTGGCACAGGACAAAGCAGAGTTTAGGGCTGTTGTACAGAGGTTTGCTATGAGTTGCAAGCGACTTGATGGCACATAACAACAACAACAACAACAATTTAAAGCAAGATGATGCTGTCTACTTTAAGTCCATATAGCTACTGGTAGATTTGGACCACCAGAATCTCAACTTTTTGTTTAGGAGTAAACCTCACTTAAGACTTAGACCACAAAGCTCCCTACGCTTACAAGAAAGAATTTGAAAGAACATCTTGAAAGAAGTCCAGCTAGAATGCTTCCTAGAAGAGAGGATTGGGACTTTTGGACTTGCATACCTTAGCCAATTTTTTCAGAATGCGTCAGTCCTTAAAAAGGATATTATGTTTCATAAAGAACAAAGTCTACATAAAAGTGGGAAACTTTCAAGGAGATATCTTGACACAGTGGCTGCAATACATTTAAACACAGGAATGATTGTAAGGATGGCACAGTGCCAGGAAAGGTTTCATTATTTTGTATATAGGGGTAAAAATTGTGGTTAACTTTAAGAAGAATGGGATTCCCAGAACACTGGGTTGTGCTCATACAAAAATTATACTTGGATAAGGAAACAATACTCAGAAGAAAGCAAGGAAACACTGCATGAATCAAAATCAGAAAAGGAGCACATAAGGAATGTATCCTGTTTCCGTATGTTTTCAATCTCTGTGCAGAACAGATCATTTGGGATGTTGGGCTTCATGAGAAAAGATGTGGCATCAGGATTGGAGGTTGCTGTTGATTGCCTTCAAGTTGAGCACAACGCTTAGCAACCCTATGAACAAAAGGCCTGAAGCCCCGCTACAACTACCAACATTTATCAAAGTTCATAGTTTCCAGAGGCAAGTTGTTGAGGAAGTGAATGTCATTCCTGCTTTCAAACATGTCATAGAATGTTATCGATTGAGTCACCTGCAATCCATGGAGACACTATTTACAGAAGCACTGAACCCTTCCTTGTCCTGAGCCAGTCTTGCTAATTCTGACAGACCAACCCCCATTGTCCCTGTTATTGTATCAGTCCATCAAATCCGGAGTCTCCCTCTCCCGTGCTATCTGTCCACCCTTCCAAGCATGATGTCCTTCTCCAAGGATCGAGATCTCCTGGCCACATGCCCAAAGTAAGTGAGGCAGAGATTCAAATTCCTTGCCTCCAAGGGGAGACTTGGTTTCATCCTCTCCAAGATTTATCAACAACCTGCATTATGCTGACGACACAACTTGCATGCTGAAGCTAGAGCACTTGCTGCACAAGGTCAAGGACTGTGGTCTTCAATATGGATTGAAACTCAGCATCAGGAAGACAAAGATTCTCACCACTGAGTCAATTGGCATCTTCATGATAGATTAAGAAGAGATTGAGCTTGTTAACAACTTCAGCTTCCTTGGTTCCACAATCAACACTCTTGGCACATAGCGGTCAGAATATCAAAAGACAAATTTCATTGGGAAAGTATGCTGCCAGGGACCTCTCTAGAGTACTGAAGAACAATGATGTCAGTCTGGAGACTAACGTGCACCTGATACAGGCCATGGTTTTTGAAATTACTTGCTGTGCATCAGAGAGTTGGACAATGACTAAGAATGTTGGAAGAAGAATCAATGATTTTGAGTTTTTGTGCTTCAGAAGAGTGTTGAACATACTGTGGACATTCAGGAGAACAAACAGTTCTGTCCTGGAGAGGGTGAAACCAAGCTGCTCCCTGGAGACAAGGATTTTGAAGCTGTCTCACATACCTGGGCACATGGATAGCAGAGATCAGTCCTTGGAGAAGGGCATCATGCTTGGAAAAATGGAGGGAAAGTTCAGGAGACAAAAAACCCAGGATCAAATGGGTTGTCTTAGTGACAGGAGAAATGGGATTAGGTCTGCTGGGGACGATAAGATTGGCTCAAGGTAGGACACAGTTCAGAGCTAATGTACACAAGGTAACTATGGGTCCGAGGTGACTCAATAGCACGTAACAGCAGTCCTATACTTTGGACATATTACTACGAGAGGCTATTTTTCTGAGAGGAACATTATGCTTTAAAAGGTGAAGGCTGGCAAAGAGGAGACCCTCAAGCAGATGGCTGGATCCAGCGGTGAATGGGCTCTAGTGTGCCAGGAAGTGTGAGGCTGGCACGAGATAGAACATGGTTCAGAGCCATTGTTTAAAGGGTCACTACAGGTTGTACTCAACTGGATCACACCTAAGAACAATAACAACAAATCTCATAGGCGATTGTATATCATTCTCTGGAGGATCACTTCGTGGACTCAAACCACTGGCGAGGTGCAGCCTTTGGGTTAGCTGAGCCACCAAGCCCCCCAAATTACGAGTGAAAATTTTTGTTTGTTAAAATTCCTCATTTGTGATATTTCTCTTACAGGAGCACTGGACCACTCATACCGTATGGCTTCATTGCAGGTTCTATCACTTGACAAAAGAAAAATAGGGAGGGAAGTAACTGAACTTATCCCTGTTCTGTTTACTATTTTTTAGTTTTACCAACTAAATTTCCATTAAATCTAACTGTTATGGGCTGATTTCACAGCAAGAACACCCTGAAACAGACTTTAGAGAGAGAGAATTGTCTTTTTAAAGTGTAAAAGAAGCCATGCATTTATTGATTTTCTTGTCTTTCCCTTCAAAACCTTTGAAATATGATCAAAAAAAGTGTCTCTATTTTATATATCACAAATTCTTTTTAATAGCTTTTTCTCCACAACAGAGTCAGAGCTCTGTCTTCCTAACCAAAGAGGAAAAATCTATTTCAGAGGAAAAGAATAACATCCTTGCTAAGTCAACCCAGAGCCACCATTAAGCATGCGAACGTTTGAAAGGCTGGTGAAAGGCTGTCTAGTGGCTCTACTTTCTCTTCCTCAGCGACTCTGCCCAGCGTGTCATCACTAGGAGCAGATCTACTTGACTTGGTTCCTTTTTATTGCTCACCTCTTAGATATCTTCCATTCACCTCTCATTTTCTATTTTATTTTCTATCTTCCTATTATACATTTTTTTCCTTTGGTGTCCATTCGCAATATACCTGTATTATTACAATGTCTGCATATCAGGGGGGAAAAAAAACACACACCACTGTTCTGAGAATAAATGAATGTAGAGGCTCTTGAATGTGTGTTTTAACTACTTTCTGATATATGAAATCCAACCACAAAGTCCTTGCCAAAAGATGTCAACCAATCTAGCACGGGGAAGAATGCAGATATGGAAAATTTGCTCTCTCACAAAAGCTTTTTTGAAATTATCTTTAGACAACTTTGACAAGTGGAAATGGCTTTTTTTATATTTAGGTGAAAATATGTGGTGAATGCTTCTAATTCTAGTCTTTGTGACTATTCAAGACAAGTTAAATCTCTCTCTACTTTGACAACCTGTATAATACTTGCAGACAGTAAACACATCTACTCAGTATTTCCTCTTTGTCATGTCTCCTATGAGTCTTCCTGGCCCACTTATTTCTGAAATATCTTTAAATTTCTTTTTTTATCCTTACTTCTACCTGTTGGCTAATCAATAATTAAACTGCAATAGTTCTTTAAACTGTCATGTCCATTAATAGAGGTGTATAATAAGACAGTTAAATTTGTGTAAAAATTTGGTTCCTGCCAGTTACTAGCTCTATGGCCATTGCAATTAGTTTATCCTCTCATCAAATTATTAATTTGTGAATGAGTGATTATATGAGCACAATTCTAGTTGTTCTTTATTGGCGAGTCACTTATCATTGTGATATTAAGGGCTAATGTTCAAAACGGCTTTCCTAGACAATGAATTTGACTCTGCCATGTGGATCGGTAAGAATACGTGAATAGGGTATATTAGCCTATTGAGTGGTTACAGCAGTAGAAGAGGAGAAACCTCACCACTAGAAAAGAGCAAGAGAACGCAACTCAGCCCTCAGGGCAAGAGATTCTTGTGCTATCCAGACTAGGACCTACGGGAGCAACAGCCACAGCAGCCAGAATAGATAACCAGAGACCTCACATGGAGTGGAGTGGACCTTGAAACTGCTATGTGGTGGAACCAGAGCTAAGAGCCTTTGCCTAAGTTTGTTGAACAACTGGAGGACTCAGGGTGAGGAGGAGAAGCCATAATTTACAGGACTGAGAACTTTGTAACACTGGCCTAAAGCCTCAAGGCTCAAGGCTGCCTAAGGCAGCCTTGAGAACATTTCAGAGGCTCTTCTGACTGTCTAATCTTTAGACCTCACTTATATAGTTCTGTGTGGTCTATGAGCTATTGTATTGGATTTTGGACCCAGTAAAGGAGTAAAATTGGTGTTGAGATAAGAAGAAAGAGGTGCGGGAACATGGGAGATATGTCTGATCTCATGTGGGTTGTTTTGTATTGTTGATGCTGGGAGAGTTCCCCTTTATGAAGTTGGTAAAGGTCAGATATGTCTGTCCTCATGCAAACTTTGCTCTTTCTACAACTATAAATAAGTGGTGCTGTGATTTACACACTCAATGCCTTTGGATAATCAATGAAACACAGATAGACATTTCTCTGGTACTCTCAACTTTCAGGCAAGATCCATCTAACATTAGTTTTAATATTCCTAGTACCAAAGCCTCTTCTAAACCCAACCTGCACATCTGTTAATTCTCTGTTGATGCACTCACTGTTCCAGTCATTTCTGGAAAATTTTCAGCAGAATATTGCTGTGCTTTTGCAGAACATAAACTTGGACTAGGAGACAATCATCAGAACAGAGCAAGGAAATACTGCATGGTCCAAAATTGGGAAGGATATACCCCAAGGATGTGTCCTATCTCCATACGTTTTCACTCTATGTGCAGAACAGATCATCCAAGAGTCTGGGCTGTATGAGGAGAAGTGTGGCATCAAGATTGGAAGACTACTTATCAATGGCATGTGTTATGTAGATGGCATAACCCTGCTTGCTGAAACTGAGGAGGACCTAAAGTGCTTGCTGCAGAAATTCAAGGACCGTGTCTTTAAATACGAATTGAAGCTCAACGTCAAGAACACAAAGATTCTCACCACTGGGCCAATTGGCAGCATCATGATAGAGGATGAAGAGATTGAGATTGTTAACATCTTTAATTTGCTTGGCTCCACAATCAACACTCTTCATACTAGCAGCCATGAAATCAAAAGACGAATTGCGTTGGGAAAGTCTGTTATGAGGGACCTCACCAGAGTACTAAAGAGCAACGATGTCAGTCTGGAGACTAACATGTGCTTAGTCCAGGCCATAATCTTCACAATTACTTGCTATGTATCAGAAAGCTGGGCAATGACGAGGGATAATTGATGCTTTTGACCTGTTGTACAGGAGAAGAGTATCAGATATACCATGGACTTCTAGAGAACAAACAGGTTCATCCTAGAGAAGGTAAGACAAGGTTACTCCTTGGAAGCAAGGATACTGAGACTTTGTCTGATATACTTTGGACATGTTGCAAGGAGGAATGAGTCTTTGGAGAAGGACATCATGCTTGGAAAGGTAGAGGGAAAGAATAAGAGAAGATGTTACAACAGGCCAGTCTTCAGAGCTATTTTCACAGGGTGGCTATGAGTTGCAGGTGACTCAATGGCACGTAATAACAACAATTCTACATATGTATGTATCTTTATTTTTGGATATGTATTTTTGTCATTGCTGTTTGCCATTGAGTTTGCACCAACTCATAGCTGACTCTTGAGTTGGTTTTCAGAGGTAATAAATCATATTGTAGGGCAGAGAGAGAGATTTGACTCAGTGACTGGGGTAATGGTGGAAGGTGTGTCAGAGACAATAAGGTTCTCATGGATAGAGCAAGTTCCAGGGCTATATTGTATATAGGGTCCCTATTGAGTTTCAAAAAACTTGATAGCACATAACAGCAAGTAAATCCAGAGGATTAAATGTTTTCATACAAGTAAGAAACTCAAATAACAGGTTTAAAATTTAAGACTTTATCATGATATCTAGGGTTAGCCAAAAGAGGTGTAGTTGAAAAGATACCCTTGATACAAATGTTAAAATACCTATGGTTAACTTAGAAAAGAGCAATGGCAGGATATTTTCAGGTAGGGAAATATGGAGACAAGCAGGTATATCCCTCTTGTGGGTTGCAAGCCTTGGCAACATCCCCAGTGCATTGCCAAATATCCTAATGGGGCGGAACAGAAGACATAGTGAGTCCTGGTGGTGAGATCATCAGTCCTCAAGTCACTGCTTTTTGCAGATGTGGCAATCCGTCCTTCACCACCCTGCTAGCTCTTTCTCCTAGCAGCTCTTCCTCACACACAGCATTATTAGAAATGACACCTTGGCACAGAAAATGTCAATTCTCTAGCACTGTAATGACATTTCTGCAAGTACTGTCTAGGAAATACTCTATGAAATTGTGTCTTAGGGGCCCAGGTCAGTGACTACAGAATTAAAGAGGTAGGTTCACATAACTGATATTTTATTACATGAAAATGAATCATCATAAATAAGAACCTGAAACTGAAGTATATAATAATTTCTGTGTATCTGTCAGAAAGAGAAATAGAATAAGATGGAAAAAAACCATATTATTCCTGTTCACTTTCTGCCCTGTAAAAGAAAAACATATTGGTTGTAATTAAGCCCAAATTATGCAATTATGTAGGTATTTAAGTTATAAAAAAATGAAATGATGATACATAACACAAATGTGTGGCTATGAAGAATGTGTGTAATACTTTTAAAAGTAACTTTATGTCTATATTTAAGGTTACATGAGAGAATGTGTGCATAAACTTAGATCACTGATGGCACATTCGTTAAGCACTTTGCTGATAAATGAAAAGATGACATTTTGGACCAATCAGTGGCTTATGGAAGAAAGATTAATAATCTGTTTCTGTGATGATTATAGCAGGAACAAAAAAAAAAACCTAAAACAAACAACAAAATAACCAAAACCAAACCAGCAACCAACTATAGTGTAGTCCTAATATGACATATAGGTGACTATGAGTCAGAAACAATTGAACAGTATGCAACAGTAAAAATAAATTACATATTTAATTGATAGCTCTTTCCTCCTCCTCTCTCTGCCCTACAATATGATTTACTGCCTCTGAAAGCCAACTCGAGAGTCAGCTATGGGTTGGTGCAAACTCAATGGCAAACAGCAATGACAAAAATACATATCCAAAAATACAGATACATACATATATAGAATTGTTGTTGTTATGTGCAATTGAGTCACTTGCAACTCATAGCCACCCTCTGAAAATAGCTCTGAAGACTGCCCTGTTCTGAGCCAGTCTCACTGATTCTGACACGCCTACTCCTATTGCCATCGTTACTCTATCAGTCCATCTTCTCTGGGGTCTTCCTCTCCTATGCTGTCCCTCCAGCCTTCTAGGAATGATGTCCTTCTCCAAGGATTGATCCCTCCTGGCCCCATGCCCAAAGTACATGAGACAGAACTTCAAAATCCTAGCCTTCGAGGAGAAACTTGTTTTCATCCTCTCCAAGACAGACCTCTTTGTTTTCTTGGCAGTCCATCATATGTTCAAGACTCTTTTCCCCACCACAACTCAAAGACATTAATTCTTTTTCTATCATCCTTAGTCATTGTCCAGCTCTCTGATGTATAGCAAGTAATTATGAAGACCATGGACTGGATCAGGTGCATTGTACTCTCTAGACTGTCATTGTTGCTTCCCAGTACTCTGGAAAGGTCCCTGACAGAAGATTTACTTAATGCAATAGATCTTCTGATTTTCTGACTCTTGGTGTCAAGAGTGTTGATTGTGAAGCCAAGAAAGCTGTAACTGTTAACAATCACCATCCATCATGGTACTGTCAATTGACCCAGTGGTGAGAATTTTTGTCTTCTTGATGTTGAGTTTCAATTATACTCCTTGACTTTCTACAGCAAGTGTTTCAGGTCATCCTCAATTTCAGCAAGCAAGGTTATGTCACCTACATGACGTAGGCTGTTAATGAGTCTTCCTCCAACCCTGTGCCACATGTAGAATGTTGTTGTTGTTATGTGCCGTCGAGTCGCCTACGACTCATAGCGACCCTATGTACAACAGCCCTAAACTCCGCTCTGTCCTGTGCCAATCGCACCGCCTCTGACACTCCCATTCCAATTATCCCAG
>NW_006399757.1:5821317-5834282 GCF_000299155.1 Elephantulus edwardii | reverse complement strand
GATAGATAGATAGATAGATAGATAGATAGATAGATAGATAGATAAATAGATAGATAGATGATAGATAGCTACAAGTAGGCAAAATAAAAATTATTCAAACATAAATACATACTGCTATGAAGTTAAAATCAATAATAAAGACAATTTACACAATAAGTTGATATCTCTCTACACCGCCCTCACACACAGGTAGGGAGCTCTGGTGGCCTCTCTACATATGTATGAAGAGGGAGACAGATCTGTTTATGCATATGAATTGTTTTTATTGTTGATTCTGACTCAATAGCAATGAGTACTTTATCTCTATATAGTTTTTATTTTACTTATATTGATTGTTGTTGTTGCTTTTGTTGTTAAATGCTGTCAAGTCGCAGATGGCTCATAACAACCCTGTGAACAAAAGACTTGAACACTTCTATAACTTTCATCGTTTCTCCACATTCTTAGGTTTCCGGAGGTAAGCTATTTTGGAAGTGGATACCACTCCTGCTTCCAAGCTTATTTTAATGGTGAGCTCCACCAAACACTGTGGGCCATTATTGCATTTTACAAATCATGTGTTTAGCATCACAGCAACCATGAGTTACTTCTGTACTGTAAATGGACAGACCAGTGCTATCATTCTTATATTTGTAAACACCTAGTTATCGCATAAGGAGATCCAATGGCATAGTGGTAGGTAAAGAGGTTCACTGCAATTCCAAAGGCACACTGAATCCATCAGCTGCCTTGCAGGAGAAAGATAGGCAATTAATTGCCTCCCAAGTTGTCCAGTGGTAAGGAGCTCTACTGCCAATTGAAAGGCACATGGTTCGAATCCACCAACTATTCCATGGGGAAAAAGATGAGCAATTTCTCCCCATGCAATTTATTGCCTCTAAAAACCTGCTGGAGAGTCAGCTATGAGTTGGTTCCAACTCAATGGTATATAACAATAATAACAGCTATCACATATTGAGATAGTTGTATGTAAAGTGAAGCAAGCAAACACATAAGCAAGTAAAGATTCTAAAAATTATTTTTTTTCAAATGTAATTGTTGTTGTTGTGTGCCTTTAAATGAAACTAAGCCATAGCTGACTCTTCAGTGTGTTTTAAGTGTCACTAAATCACATGAGAGGAAATTGCCCATTCTTCTCCTGTGAGAAGTTGGTATATTTCAGGATTACAGTGCAGCTTCTTACAAATAAATAAAGCAATTAATGACCACAGTAATTACCTTTTTGGGAACTAAAAGTAGATGTGTATATATATGTCTGCAGATATATGTGTGTGAGCATTATATATGTGTGTATATACTTGTGCATTTATTATATATAATATATCTTTAAAAGTTCTCAAACTTAATTGCTATGAGTCAGAACTAACTCACAGCTAATACTTCATAGATTTCTAAACTATAAATTACCCAGGAAAAGATTATTCTTCTTTCTCCCATGGAGCTACTGGTTGATTCTAAACACAAGGGAGACTGATCTGTTGATTTAATTTGATTAATGTTAAATTTTAAAACTTAAGGAAATGTTTTAAATTTAAATGAATCATAATGGTTAACTAGCAATGATTAAAAAGTCCATAAATCATAGTATTAATTATGATGGAAATTGTATAAACTAATATAATGAGTATACTGTCTTATAAAATAATACTAAATTCCATAGCCTACATGAAACTGCACTGTGAATCTGTTCTCATTTTCCTTACTGTCAACTGTGAACAACTAGAAATATTAATTATATTTTAAAGTATTTCATCTTTAATAAAGAAACATTGTTGTGTTGTCATTGTTATATGCTGTCGAGTCACTTGAGACTCATAGCGACCCCATGTACAACAGCCCTAAACTCTGCTCTGTCCTATGCCAATCTCATTGTCTCCGACACACTCATCCTGATTACACCAGTCACCAAATCAATCCACCTCCAGAGGGCCTTCCCCTCCTGCGCCTGCCCTCCACCCTACCAAGCATGATATTCTTCTCCAAGGACCAGTCTCTCCTTACAACATGACCAAAGTATGTCAAACAAAGCCTCAGAATCCTTGCCTCAAAGGTGCAGCCTGGTTTAATCCTCTCTACGATGGATCTTTTTTTTCCCTAGCAGTCCATGGTACCTTCATACTCTTCTCTAACACCAAAGCTCAAAGGCATCAATTCTCCTTCTATCCTCCTTAGCCATTGTCCAACTTTCTGATGCATAACAAGTGATTGCAATGACCATGGTCTGTATCAGATGCACCTTAGTCTCCAGAGAAACACCGTTGCTCTTCAGTACTTTGGAGAGGTCCCTAACAGCAGACTTTCCCATCGCAATAAGTCTTTTAATTTCCTGGCTGTTGGTGCCAAGAGTGTTGATTGTGGAGCCAAGCAGACTAAAGCTGTGAACAATCTCAATCTTTTCACCATCCATCCTGATTCTGCCAATTAGTCCAGTGTGAGGATCTTTGTCTTCTTGACATTGAGCCTCAATCCATATTGGAGACTGCAGTCCTTGACCTTCTGTAGCAAGCGCTTCAGGTCTTCCTCAGGTTCAGCAAGCAGGGTTGTGTCATCTGCATAATGCAGATTGTTGCTGAATCTTCCACCAATCCTGATGCCTCATTTCTCCTCACAGAGCCCAGCCTCCCGGATGATCAGTTCTGCATACAGGTTGAAAAGGTATGGAGGTAGGACACATCCCTGGCGTACGCCCTTCCCAATTTTGAACCATGCAGTGTTTCCTCGCTCTGTTCTGACGCCTGCCTCTTGGTCCAAGTATAGATTTCTCATTAGCACCATCAAGTTTTGTGGAATTCCCTTTCTTCTCAGAGTCAGTCACAGTTTGTTACGATCTACACAGCCTCAGAAGTATAATCATCAGTTTTAATCCACAACAGTTTAAAGGCAGAAAAATTAGACAGGTTCCTCTTTAAAAGATAAATAGATTGAGAAATTCAACAGAGAGTTATCATGAGATAACAGAGAGTTATCATAGTGTCCATATTAGTGAGTTTGGTTTAGTAAAGAGTTAGAATTAACTTTCAATATTAGCAGTCTAGACAGTATGACTAACGATTTAATTTCTCACATCCCGTTGATGCCATTGGGTTTAAAATAGATCCTGATTATAAAGATGTCCAAGTGTAACAAAGTTACTTTTATAATTAGAAAAAAAAATATAATTATCCCAATACTTGACCAAACAATTGTGTCTCTTCTAAGTGGTGTCTATTATTCTATTCCAACACATACCTGTACTGTAAACTTTCTTGGGAATTTCACTTTTATTCAGTCTATTTCTTTTTTTTCTATAATTATATTTTATTAATTTTCATAAACATTTACAGAGATTTTGGGCTTCCACTCATTCATTGTTGCACTATTCTCTCTACCCTCCTCCCAGTTTGTTCTTGTCCAAATGCCACAGTGCTTGTCAAAGCCAGTTCTGATTAATCTTCTTTGTCAGTGTATCCTTTGCCATTCCCTATCACTCCTCCCTGAGAGAGACTTCACCCTGAGTCATAAGGAAAAGGGGATGGTGTATTCTCTTAGCTACTTCCTGCTGAAAAGGGACACTGTGGGTTTCAGGGTGAAGATCTTCTCTCACTACTCTAAAGGGCCCCTTTGGCAGTAGGAAACACATAGACTATTATGGAGATTGATTTTGGAATTTAGATGCACTCTTATTGATTGTGCTTGGCTGTACATGTTCATATCCTTGAAGATGTATCATGGGGGTGTTGCAACCTAGAAGACACAAATTTGACTAACAAGTTATAAGTACATGAGTCCAAAAATTATGGAAAAGTAAAAGAAAAGATTCTTTCATTGTTTTACAAACCCTCCCCCAGGTCCCCTCCACCATGTAGCCCTCGCTCTAGTCTCCTGTGATGACAGAAATACCCAGTTATACCTCTCTTTTAAACGGTTCTCTCCCTCCTCTGTTTCAGTGCAGTATTCAGTCTATTTCTTCACTAATGAATTACTTCATATTGTACTAATTTTAGAGTACATAATATTAAGAAACTGCACTGCAACTCCAAAGGCATGTAGTTAGAATCCAACAGTTTATCTGCAGTAGAAGGATGGGAAATTCAGTGAGATTAACTGCCTCTGAAAACCCACCATAAGGCCAGCTATGAGTTGGTTCTGACTGGACTGTACACAACACTTTGAATCTCACACCTGGTTCTTTGGTTTTTCTATATGGTGGTTAATTCTGTAACAATTAAAAGTCTTTTCCTGCTATTTTCTATAGTAGCATTGATGGACACTTTTGGCACAATATAAAGTGGAAGGAGTATTAGCAAGTATTTTTGTCATGTCTTTCACAGAATTTAGCAGAAATACTTGTAAAATGTGTGATTAGCTTGATTTTATGAAATGCCTTTTTATTATTGAAGTTATATTGATTTTTTTATGTGTTTAACGTGATGTCTTGAATCGGTATAATTTATTCTAAAGGATCAAGGAGTCCTGGTGACAAAGTACTTATGTACTGGGGTAGTAATGAAAAATTGCCAGGTAGAATCCTTCCAGGGACTTCTCAGGAAAAATATCTACTAATCTTTTTGTGTTAAGACTGTATAGTGATTCCTATGAGGCACGCAGTTTTTATCCTGTCATATAAGGAGATTATAAGTTAAAATCACCTCAGTGGCATCTAGAA
Organism: Elephantulus edwardii; assembly: GCF_000299155.1. NCBI lineage: Eukaryota > Metazoa > Chordata > Mammalia > Macroscelidea > Macroscelididae > Elephantulus > Elephantulus edwardii. The sequence continues at coordinate 5,829,637 of NW_006399757.1, read as the reverse complement.
ACAATAATAAATGACTATGTCCTTTAGCATTGTTGTTATTGTGAGACACTGAGTCACTTTTCGACTCATAGTGACTTATTAAGATTACTTCATAGGATTTTCCAACTATATTCTTTAGGTAAACATCTCACTAGGACTTTCACCCATCTTGCTGCTGACTGAATTCAAACAGCTATCCTTTCAACTGGCGGTTGAAGGCTTAGCTATTGAAAAAGAAAGACCGTCAGCTGTTAAAGTTCTTTACAAGCAAGAGAATTAAGCAAGAAAGCAAAGGAATTAGTCTGTGATCAATTCTGAAGCTACAGCAGTGTGTGTAATAATTTAAGAGTTGGGTTCCTAAAAGTAAGGTACAATGATATGAATCCACCAGTCACTTGGTAGGGAAAAGATGAGCAGTCTACTCTTTTTTTAATTAATTTTAATGAACATTTACAGAGATTTTGGATTTCCACTCATTCATTGTTGCATTTTTCTCCCTGCCCCATCGTTCCTCCCCAGTTCGCTCTTCTCTTTGAAAAGTAAAAAAAAAAAAAATTCCTTCATTGATATGCAATGCTCCCGACCCCCTTTAAAGAATTACTGTCTCAGAAATCTGATAGAGAGTTGTCATGAGTTGGAATCAATTTGAAAACAACGGGTTGGTTTCCTTGGTAGTAATAAATGGTACGTGATACGTTACACACTGCACTGCTAAGCATTGGTATTGTGTACTGTGGAGTCAGAACCAATCCACAGCTAATCTCCAATGGATTTTCAGAGGTAATTTAATTGCATGGAAGGAGATTACCCATCTTTCTCCCATGGAGATGTTGGTAAATCGAAACCATGGGCTTTTAGAATGGAAGAGCAACTCCTTACCCCTGGTAAAGAATTGTTGTTATTGTTATGGTCCATCAAGTCACTTGCTTATCCTGAGCCAATATCAGTGGCTCCAACACACCTACTCCCATTGCCCTAGTTACTGTATCAATCATTCAGGGTCTTCCTCTTCTGCACTGTCCCTCCACTCTTCTGAGCATGATGTTCTTCTCCAAGGATTGATCCCTCCTTGCCACATGCCCAAAGTATGTGAGACAGAGCTTACTCGACTCTTCAATCAACACTTTTGGCAACAGGAGTCAGTAAATCATAAGATGAATGCAGTGTTTCGTTGCTCTGTTCTGATGGCTGCCTTCTAGTCCAAGTGTATGTTTCACAAAAGCACACGCAAAATTCTGCTGAAAATTATCCAAAAATGACTGGAACAGAGAACAGTAAAATGTGCAGGTTGGGTTTAGAAGAGGCTGTAGTACTAGGGATATTAAAGCTAATGTTAGATGGACCTTGGCTGAAAGCAGAGAGTACCAGAAGAATGTCTGTGTTTCATTGACTATGCAAAGACATTTGACTGTGTGGATCACAACACCACTTACTTATGGTTGTAAAAAGAGCAAGGGCTGCTTCAAAACCCTAGCCCCCAAGACAGACCTATTTGTGTTCTTGGTGGTCCATGGTATGTTCAAGATTCTGCCAGTATGACAATTCGAAGAAATCAATTCTTTTGTCATCTTTAGTCCTCCTCAGCTCTTTGATGCATAGCAAGTCATTGTGAAAATCATGGCCTGGACCAGGCACACGTTGGCCTCTGTACTCTGTTAAGGTCCCTGACAGAAGATTTGCCTAATGCAATTCATCTTTTATTTCCTGACTGCTGGTGCCAAGAATGTTGATTGTGGAGCCCAGCAAGCTATATCTGTTAACAACCTCCATCTCTTCTCCATCTATCACAATACTGCCAATTGGCCTGGTGGTGAGAATCTTTGTCTTCTTGTTGTTGCGCTTCAATCTGTATTGAAGAGTATAGTCCTTGACCTTCTGCATCAAATGCTTGAGGTCCTCCTCAGTGTCAGCAAGCAAGGTTGTGTCAGCAAGCAAGGTTGTATCATCTGCACAGCGTAGGATGTTGGTGAGTCTTCCTCCAATCGTAGGTTGAAATCACTAGCTGCTCTGTGGGACAAAGATGGATAGCTTTCTCCCTCGAAGATTTAAACCTTCAGGAACTCAATTGAGGTTTAATATAAGTCGCAATTGCCAGTGATGGGAGAAAGGGTAGGAACATTGGAAATGGACAGAAAGAGAAATGAGTGGTATCTCTTTTAGGTCAAATTGTCAGTAAACACTGATAGATGAAGAAAGTCAATAGTCAAGGCAACTGAGGGACATTAGTTTTGGGGACTAATGATAATAGATATCAAATTCTTTGCATAGTGCCCATGCTTACAATAATAGTTACCATTACTTTCAATTCAATATGTTCCCTTCCTTGCATAGCTATTATTTCAACTCTTGTACATTTCTAATACAGGGAATTATTGCAATGATGTAATTTATGTCATTTATAAAAATTATAATTTTAAATAACCAGCATACTGTCTAGATCTATGGACTCTTAAAAGCCTAGACTTTTAGATTAAAAAGCATGTCATCCTGGGAACATTTTGTTCCTACTGAACACTTTGCTATTTTCATAAGAAAAACTTTTTCCCTCTGACACAATTCAACTTATTTTTGCCCTTCAATGAAGATTTTTTAGAGAGGAATTTTAAAAATATGCTCTTTTTATCACTTCAAGTGGAACTTACCCAATTAGCCCAATTATACTGATATATTCCTATTATTGTATTTGGTATTTTTCTCTGTCTCCATTCCAAAAATCACCAGTAATTTCAACTTTTTCCAATGGTGATTTTTTTTTCTCTATTTTTTCCAATCCCTATTAGTTAACATTTTGCAATGGAAGTCTTTGATACTGACACTTTTTTAAATTAACAATTTCATAAATCACACACTGTAGCATGCACATATATTCTTATTGTATATTTGAAATCATTTTCTATAAGCTAAAATTCACATGAATTATCCTTGTAAGTGAATATAGGAAAAATGCATAACAAAGGAAAGTTTTCCTTTTCATTGTTTGGCATTATTTTGAGTGTTTTATTTTTGTTGCTCTACCCAATTTAAAAAAAAAAAGAAAACTTTTATCATTCTCTTTGATTATCAGTCTGTCCTCCAAAATATCACTGAGTATTTTACAGAAACTGCTTGGGTTCTCATTAATAAGCCTTACTGCTGACTTATTTTCTGATAAGATTTTGTGAGTTTTTAGGATTAAAAGACTCCAGAAACTAATCCTCCCATTTCCACAGCAAAGCTATTCTGTAGGATCCCTCTACAAGTTTCACTGTCAATTCCTTTTTCTTAAAAGTTACATGCACCGGTATTAACAAATAATAACCCAGCAATACATCATATTGCTTGGCATTTTAATGCAATACAGTCCTTAAATTTTATCTGTTGTTGCTTTGTTGAATAACTAATATATGCACATGACAGTAAGTTTAAAAAAAATTAAGAGGGTACATGTTAAAACAATCAATTAAATCCCTCTTTCCCCTGTCCTTTAGAAATCTTATTTCCTTTCTTAAATGAAACAAGTCATACATTTCTAAGATATTCACTCAGAAATATATGATGTATTTATGAACGTGCTTGTTGGTATATGTGCATATGGACATACCTACCCATTTAGATATTTGTGTGCACTAATTAGTTAGTACTGTGCCAGAAGTGGGAGCTCTGGAGCCTAAATGCTTAGGAGATGTGCTGCTAACTCCAACACACACAGTTTTAATCCACCAACTACTCTATGGGAGGAAAACGGGCAATCTCCTCCCACTGAAAACTTACTGGAGGGTCAGCTATGAATCATTTCTGATTGAATAGAATATAAAACAACATGTCACAAGTCAATAAGAAAAAAAAGTGGCTTAAAAGACCCAGTATTTTCTTTGTGGTGAGTCTGTTCTTTAGAGATTTGAGCTGAAATTTATGGATTATATGGATGTGTTTCCTCCTCATGCCTTTTGGTGTCACTCTTAAGTCTATAGTCATCAGGAGCCTATCAGCACTGAAGGGTTAGGAATGACTGTATTTCAATTTCTGATAGTTGTTGCTTTCAGAATCTAGAGGCTGTGTCTATATGGTGTCTGATCTCAGAAGAGGCCCAGCTTCAAGTGTAGCAAGGTCACAAGAGAGCAAGCCACTAGGCTCAAAGCCCAAAACTGGAATTCTTCAAAAGTCATTTAAGCCAAAGGTCGAAGTTGAAGAAAGTGATTGGTAATCCTAGTTATACAATGTTTATCTAGTTGTTGTTGTTGTTGTTGTGTACCACAGAATTGTAACCTACCCATAGCTTACTCTCTGGTGGGTTTTCAGAGGCAGTTAATTGCTCTGATGAGATTGCCCATCCTTCTCCCATGGAGCAGCTGGTGGCTTTGAGCCAGGTGTCTTTGGTATTGCAACACAACTTATTGCCAGTGGAGGATTTTTTCCTTGAAGGGATAAATCTGCCTTCTGAAACACAATCCTTGTTAGTATACAAAGACATGGAAAGAGATTGGGGTAGTCAAGAATTTTATTTGACTTAGATAAGGTCGATAGAAGAAACAGTTGAAAATAAAAAAGATGCATTTCCTTGGGAAAATTTACTGCCAAGGCCTTTTTTGAAGTGCTAAAGAGAAATATATGTCACTTTTAAGACTAAGGTGCACATGACCCAAGCCATTATATTTTCAAATGCTTCATGTGCATGTGAAAGTTGGACAAAAAAAATAGGCAAAACTGGAGAGCTTTGGTGTTGTCTAAGAATAATAAATACCTATTACTATGGATTATCAAAATAACAAACTTGTCTTAGAAGAAGTATAGCCATAATGCTTTTCAGAGGCAAGGATGGTGAGATTTTTGTCTCACATACTTTAAGAGGCAGGAGAGGCAGTCTTGGGAAAGGGCATCAGACTTGAAAAAGTAAGGTGTCAGTAAAGGAGAGGAAAACCCTCAATGAGATTGGTTATCACATCGATTGCAATATTATGGCCTTAAGAAAGACAGAGATTGTGAAGATAGGACAGAATTGGGCAAAGTTTCAATCTTACATGATGGTACATAGGGTCACTGTAGTCAAAGTTTTCTAATGTCAACAACAACCATGGGCAATCACAGCAAGATTATCCCTTTAACTTATTACATCATATTTTGCAAAATGTTCTTTCCATTCTCTCTACTCAGCTATCTGTTCTAAAATATTGGAACAAATAAAGTATCTGGTATTACTTTTCTTTAAAACAATCCCAGAATAGCATTTGTAAAGATATAACATCAAAATTTGGTGGAAGGAAATGAGAGCAAGAATTAAAATTCATTTAAAAAATATAAATTGAAACAACTTCCTGAATAAACAAGAGCAAAATTTATTAAAGCCATATGGTTTAAGAGTCAAAATTATTAAAAAATGCTTTGTTCTTGCTTTCAAATATTATTTAGCAACTCATTTCAAAGTTTGGTTAATGAAAAAAGTAATGGTAGTCTATAAACAAACATGTGGTTGGAATTTGCTTTGAAGTAGGGAATAGTTTGTGTCTGTTTTACCCAGCATCAACTGGGACAGCCAGACCTGACAGTTGGAAACATCTCAAGTCTTCTTCCTTGACAAAGCTGACAATTGATCCTGAAAAACTTAAGCAGCTGGACTTGAAACAACAGCTGAAGATCCTCAGGAATCTATCTGTGTCTCTAGGTAGCCTATCCATGTGCTTCTGCCAGCATGTTAAGTTCTAAGCACCATACGAGGACTCCCATATGTGTTTGCAGAGAGAGAAAACTAGGTTGAAGTTATACTACCTTTTTGGGTGCTAGTTGGGGTGGCTAACTGAAGTTTGCAGTTCAAGCTTCACCAGCCATCTTGGGTTGGAATCAACTTAAAGTTGATTTATATAACCTTACGAAGTAATGCAATGTCACTTTCACCTTCAAGACATTCACAAAGTTCCACCCATGGTCAAGAGGAAGAAAAATAGAATCTGCTTTCTAGTGGAATTTGATAAGATTTCTGGAAGAATTTTAATTTAGAACCGAAGTATTATTGTGGGAAATTGTGGAAAAACACACTTTGCCTCATATATTATTTACAGAGTACTCCCTTTTCAATTTTCTCCCCTAGGATTATTCACCATGGAATAAAATAAAGCTAAACAACATGCTTCCGGAAACTCTATGGACTTTGATAAATGTTGATAGTTGTAGAGAGGCTTCAGGCCTTTTGTTAATAGGGTCGCTATGAGTTGTGCTCTACTTGAAGGCAATCAACAACAACAATAGTATAAACTAGTATCATAAATTTGGCTTTATCTAAAGTATGAATTTTATTAAAATAATATCTACGTAACAATTTAAGGCTGACAAGGAGAATAATGGGAATTTAAAAAAACCAATTGTATTCACACAAAACCTATACCTAGACCAAGCATGGTTTAAAATCAAGAAAGGTGTGTGTCAGAGGTACATCCTTTCCCCATACCTATTCAATAGATTTTCAGAATGAACCATTCATGAAGCTGGACTATATGAAGAATAATGTGGCATCAGGACCAGAGGAAGACTCATCACAACCTGTGTTAAGCAGATAACATAGCACTGATTGCTGCTGAAAGCGAGGAGGTCTTGAAATGTTTGCTACAGATGATAAAAAACTACAGCTTTCAATATGATTTATATCTTAACATCAAGAAAACAAATATCTTTAGCAGGAGGTCAATAGGAAACATCATGATAGATGGAGAAGATACAGAAATTGACAGCGTCTTCATCTCATTTAAATACAAAGTTATCACAGCATGAGCAGACAGGAGATCAAAAGATGCATTGCAACTGGATAGTCTGCTGTCAGGGACCTCTCTAAAGTATTGAAGAGCAAGGATGTCAGTTTGAAGACTAAGGTACATCTAATCCAAGCTATGGTCTTTTCAATCACTTGTTATACATCTGAAAGTTGGACAATTATTAAGTATGACATAAAGAATCAGTACTTTTAGTTGCAGTGTTGGAGGAAAGTACTGAACATCCCAGGCCCAGGGACTTTCAAAAGGACAAACAAGTGTGTTTTGGAAGAGGTGCAACCCAGATGCTCATTGGATTCAAGGATAATGAAACATCATCTGACATACTCAGGGTATGTTGTGAAGATGGATAAGTCCTTGGAAATGGGACACCACACTTGGAAAAGTGGAGGAAAAAGAACATTTTCCTTGCAGGGGCAAAGGAAGGGGAAACTTTCAATGAGATAATTTGATATCTCGAATGTAACAGTGGGATGTAGTATTTCAGAGATGAGTAGGATAGCACAGAATAGGGCAGAGTTCCGATCCACTGTTTATAGGGTTGTTGTGAGTTATGGGCGACTTGATGTCACTTAACAACAGTAACACAGCCTAAGTAGGAAACTCTAGTAATATAGTTCACAGAAAATTGCCATGCATCTTTGGCAATTCAAATCCATCAGCAACTCCAGAAGAAAGAGAAATAATAAACTTTCTCCCTTACAATTTACAGGCTCAGAAAACCAATGGAAAGTCTGGAGAATCTGCTGTGACCACCTTTTAACTCCACAGCAAGGAGTCTGAGTTTGAACTTAGAAAAGTATTTATGCATTCAGTGTATGTAATTTCTTATATTTGTCACTTATTTAAAAATACATTGAAAGAATCTGTTCTGGAAAACAATGTATTTGAATTGTGTCAATAAACTAGTATAATTAAAAAAATAGATTGTCTTCAAGTTGGATTTGATTCACAGCTGACCCTCCAGTGGGTTTTCAGAAGCTATAAATCCCATAAGAGGATATTATTCATCTTTCTCTCATGGAGAAACTGGTGCATTCAAACCATCCGGCTTTGGTTTGGCAGAGCATCTTACTCACTAGGCCACTTAGTAAATCTATTTTTAAAAAGTGTAAACCTCTCAGAATTCCCAAATGATAGATTCAGTGTCATTCATTATAAAATGAACTTCAAAAAGTTTTCCAAGTTCTGCTGAGAGAAAGATAGAATGGTAGGCTTTACTGTATTGCCTAGCTTTTGTTTGTCTGATTCAGCTAAAACTCAGATTCCTATTTCCTTCTACTTACAACGCATGAATAGTAAGGTACTGGAGAAGATCGATTAAGAAGTTCAAATGGAAAATAAGAAACCTGTTTCAGGACTGCTCAGGAAGGGCTTTGAAGCTCATGGCTAGGGGGAAGTTATGAGACTACAGATTTAAGCTATTTGTAATGAAAGGAATGGTTTTCATTTCACCAGTTAAGCTAAATTTTTGCCCTTAGAAATAACTTTCCTCCATAAAAAATGCCATGGTTTTAAAAGTTTACTTTTTCTTGACATTATTTGAAATCTCTCTTAGTGTTGAAAATTAAAAAATAATACTTTATACATTTGAAAGCTATAAC
>NW_006399757.1:5817189-5819505 GCF_000299155.1 Elephantulus edwardii | reverse complement strand
CTTTAATAAATTACTTAATTAAATTTCCCATCTGTAAAATGCAAACTGCCTTATTTTTCATACTACTTTGTTTTAAGGACAATCAACAATATTACAATGAAATTAACTTTGAAAGGTGAAAATAATGGCATGAAAGTGGAGTGATGAAGTCAAATTCTGGAATAATGGAATAATACTTCCCCAATTTATTTCATTTCTAATATATATTTTGATAAAACATTGCTATATATTTAATCATGCAATTAAAAAGCCCACTGCCATGCTTTTGCCATTTTTGTTCACTTTTCAGTAGGAAATGATTTCTAGATGACACTCCAGCAGATGTTCAGAGACTTTAATCACATGGAAGAAGATTGCCAATCTTTCTCCTGTGGAGCAGCTGGTAGATTTGAACCATGTTTATTTGGGTTGGAAGTGCAACTTCTTACAAGTAGGGCATGTTGTTGCTGGTGATGGTGTCAACAACAACTCATATTTGTACCCTATGAACAATAGATCTGAATTATGTGTTATCCTGTGTCATCCTCAACATCTATGATATACTTTCTGCAGTTACTATGTTAATCCAGCTCATTGGGGAGGGGAGGGTCTTCCCCTCTTTTGCTGACTCTCCACTTTTCCAAACATAATATTCATTTACAAGGAATAGTCCCTCCCAGAAAAACATGTCCAATATATGAGAGAAAAAAATTGGCCATCAGTGTGCACCAAGAAGCACTCTGGCTGTACCTTCCCCTGTTGACTTACAGACATACTTGGTTATTCTTTTGTCAGTCCATGGGATATTCAGCAATCTTCTTCAACACTGTAACTCAAAGGCATCAATACTTCTTCTGTCAACCTTATTCATATTCCAGCTCTCAGATGCACAGCAAGTGATTGAAAAGACTATAGCCTGAATCAGGGTCACTTTAGCCTTCAAACTGAAATCATTGCTTTTAAGTATTTAGGAGAAGGTGCTGACATTAGACTTGCCCAAAACTCCTTCTTGAGGCTAGCACCATGGCTGTTGTGGAGCCAAGTTAAAATCAAATCATTGACAGTTTCAACCCTTTTCCCATTTTCATGGTCTTGCTTATTGATGTAGTGGCAAGAACCTTTGTTTCTTTGATGTTGAAATGGAATCCATATTGAAAGCTATGGTCTTTGATCTTCTACAGCAAGTGTTCCGGGGCCTCATTACTTTCAGCAAGTGAGATTGTGTTATATGCATAACCTAGGTTGTTGATGAATCTTCCTCCAGTCCTGATGCCATTTTCTTCTTTAGAGACTCTAGCTTCATGAATTTTTGTTCAGCATACAGACTGAATAGGCTGTTCCTGATTTAAAAACATACTTTGTTCTCTTGATTCATTTCTACAATGGCTTGTTAGTTTAGGTATAGATTTTACATCAGCACAATTAAATATTCTGGGATTCCTATTCCTCTCCATGAAAGTCATAGTTTGTTGTGATCTACACAGTGAAATGCCTTTGTTTAGTCAATAAAACACAGGTCAAGTTAGACTCTTCCATTTATTTACTTCTCTACTCTTAGTATCATTTACACGCTCTTCTAATACCATCACATATTTTTTTCTTTTTTCTACTGTTGGGCTCTTTTCATCCTGCACAAGTATTTTAGCTACCATTCAAGAAGCATCACTTTTGAGAAACATTCATTCATAGTCAAGTCACATGAGTGGAAATTTTAGCGATCATGAAATCACTTACCTGGAAATCTTTTTGAAATATGCTGACTTAGCATTGGAATTTCTTTGTACTCTTTCTAAGATGATAGTAAAACTGATATGCTAAGTATGAATGGGAAAAACAATTAATATTGTTAACAACTTATCATCTTAAAGAAAACATGGAAAATTAAATCGATATAATTACACTTTACATGTTCTTCCACCAAAATATAATAACCAGACATTAATTTCAAAATAGGAGCAAAAATTCACTTTTAAATGATGTTTTTATGAAGACTGCCCCTAATAAATATGAGTCTGATAAAAAATCTAGAGTGAAATATATGATAATGTAGAAATATAATAGCTAAGATTTTAATCATTAAGTATTACTGTGGGGGAAATATCTTCATTTTAATGAAGTTATTCTACTACACCAAGAATAAATAGTATCTTGAAAATTATACAAAAAGTGTAAGATAAAATGAATAATTGTTGTTGTTGTTATGTGCCGTCGAGTCGCCTGCGACTCATAGCGACCCTATGTAAAACAGCCCTAAACTCCGCTCTGTCCTGTGCCAATCGCACTGTCTCTGACACTCCCATCCCAATTATCCCAGTCACTGAATCAATCCACCTCATA
>NW_006399757.1:5779695-5816092 GCF_000299155.1 Elephantulus edwardii | reverse complement strand
AAATGTACAAGGAACTAGAGTCAGAAAATCAAAAGGGGTGGACTTGCTCAGCATTTCTTAAGCTCAAGGAACTGAACAACAAATTCAAACCTTGAGTTTCTATACTTAAGGATGTTTTGGGAAGAACATTAAATGATCCAGGAAGTATTTATTGAAGATGAAAGAGTATACAGAGTCACTTTACCAAAAGGAATTGGCAGATACATAAGAATTTCATGAAACAAAAAAAAATTTAATAAAAAGAATTTCATGAAACAACATATGAGCAAGAGACTATGGTGATGAAGGAATAAGTTGCTTTGAAGGAATTGGCAAAAAATAAGGCTCCAGAAATTGATGATATACCAATTGACATATTTCAATTAACACGTTCTGCCCCAGATGTGCTCACCAAGTTGTGACAAGAAATCTGGAGGACAACCACTTGACCAACTGACTAGAAGAGATCTATACTTGTTCCCATTCCAAACAAAGGTGACTCAACAGAGTGTGTAAATTATCAAACAAGGTCATTGATAACATGCAAGCAAGATTCTGCTAAAGATTATCCAAAAACGACTGGAACAGCACATTAACAGTGAACTACTAGAAGTGCAGGATGCGTTTAGAACGGGTTGTGGTACTAAGGATATTGTAGCTAATGTTAGATGGATCTTGGTTGGAAGGAGGGAGTGCCAGAGATGTCTATCTGTGTTTCATTGATTATGCAAAGATGTGTGACTGTGTGAATCATAACAAACTGTGGCTAACTCTGAGAAGAATGGGAATACCAGAACACTTGATCATGCTCATGCGAAACTTATACTTGGACCAAGAGACAGTCATCAGAACAGAGCAAGGAAACACTGCAAGGTTCAAAATTTGGAAGGGTGTCTGCCAGGGATGTTTCCTATCTCCATACATTTTCAACATGTATGCAGAACAAATTATCTAGGAGGCTGGGCTCTATAAGGAGAAGTGTGGCATCAGGATTGGTGGAAGATTCATCAACAATCTGCGTTATGCAAATAACATAACTCAACTTGCTGAAACTGAGGATGACCTGAAGCACTTGATACAGAAGGTCAAGGACTGCAGCCTTCAATATGGATTGAAGCTCAATATCAAGAAGACAAAGATTCTCACCACTGGGCCAATTGGAAGCATTGGGATGAATGGTGAAAAAACTGCGATTGTTCACAGCTTTACTTTGCTTGGCTCCACAGTCAACACTCTTGGCATCAGCAGTTAGGAAACTAAAAGACGTACTGTGGTGGGAAAGTCTGCTATTAGGGACCTCTAGAAAGTTCTGAAGCTCTATGGTGTCACTCTGGAGACTAAGGTGTGCCTGATACAGGCCATGGTCTTTGCAATAACTTGCTGTGTGTCAGAGAGTTGGACAACAACTAGGGATGATAGAAGGAGAATTGATGCCTTTGAGCTGTGATGTTGGAGAAGAGCATTGAATATACTATGGAATGCTAAGAAAACGAACAGGTTCATCCTGGAGAGGTTTAAACTAGACTGCTCCTTGGAGGCAGATTCTGAAGTTTTGTCTGACAGACTTCGAACATGTTGTAGGGAGAGACCAGTCCTTAGAGAAGAACGTCATGCTTGGAAGGGTGGAAGGACAGCGCAGGACAGGAAGACCCTCTATCAAGTGGATTGACTCAGTGACTGGAGTAATGGGAGTAGGTGTGTTGGAGATAGTGAGATCGGCACAGAATAGAGCAAAATTTAGGGCCTTTATACATAGGGTTGCTATGATCACAGGTGACTCGACAGCACATAACCACAACAACGATATACTTTAATGATAACTAAAAATATGTTATTAAATTGATACATGAATATCAACAAAAACAAAGGAAATATATATAATATATAAATATGCATATAAAACATGTGTATAAAAGACATGTATACATAGATTATAGATGGATATAGATATAGATGATAGATAGATCTAGAGATAGAGATAGATCTAGATATAGATATAGAGATAGAGATAGAGATAGATATAGATATGGATAGATATGGATATATAGATGATATAGAGATGATAGAGAGAGAGAGAGATAAAGAATTTACAATGTCATTGAAAAGTCATTAAAAAAAAGAAAAGTCATTCAAAATATTCCAGGAATAAAATAGATGAATTTTTCATATATCATTAATAATTTAGGGGGAAAAAGTATGAACTTAAAGTCTTATTTTACGTGATAAATACAGGTCAATTCAATTTAACAAGTATTTTATGCATAAAACATAGTGTGTGGTTGGTTTTTGTTTTAAATTGTGGTATGTTTTGCCATTTGGATTTGTTCAGCTTGATTTTACTTTTTTCAAATTATTATTGCTTGATCTTTAATCACATATAGCACTGTGCTAGATCAGAATGTGGTTTTCACACATCAGAATTATCTGGAGGACTTTTTAAAATGTAGATCCCTGGTTATTCCTGCAGAGTTTCTAATTCAGCATTTCAAGACTATTTTTGAGAACCAAAGATTGATTATTGCTAACAACCATCTGATAAATAAATGCTACAACCACTGGATACATAGTGTGACAACTCATCTAAATGCTATGACTCATCAGAAGCATACAGAAAAGAGTTGTTCAGATGTAAAACAGTTTAATATAAAGCCCATGACTTCTACTGGAAGATTTCACATAGAGTTAATCTGGGAAGGTCCTTCTGGAGCTTTACTCTCACAGTTCACAGTCACAGGGCAACTTCCTCTCTCACTGCCAGCTGTGCCGGACCATAGCTGCCTGGGTCTGTAGATGTATTCCAGGTACCAAAGTGTGAACTTCACGTTAGCAAATACCACCTAACATCACCTAGTTTTCAAATTTTAAAATTATTTCAATAATATTTTAAGAGATATTCTAATCATGTCTCTGATATGGGTCGCGGTCTTTGCAATCATTTGTTATGTGTCAGAGAGTTGGACAATGACTAGGGAGAATAGAAGGAGAATTGATGCCTTTGAAGCTGTGGTGCTGGAGAAAAGTACTGAGTGTATCATGGACTACTAAGAAAACAAACCGATTCATCCTGGAGAGGGTTAAACCAGGCTGCTCCTTGGAGGCAAGGATTCTGAGGCTTTGTCTGACATATTTTGAACATGTTGTACAGAGGGACCGGTTCTTAGAGAGGGGACATCATGCTTGGGAGGGTGGAGGGACAGCACAGGAGAGGAAGGCCCTCTATGAGGTGGATTGATTCAGTGACTGGGCAATCACGGTGGGTGTGTCGGAGACAGTGTGATTGGCACAGGACAGAGCAGGTTTTAGGCTGTTGTACATAGTCGCTATCAGTTGCAAGAGACTCGACTGCAGATAACAACACCACCACCACCACCACCACAGAGGGGAAAAAACCCCCCAAAACACAAAAACCAAATCACTTACAAACACCAGACAACCCAAAAAACCAAACCACTTGCCATCAAATTAAATTCTATTGATGATGACTCTGTGCTTCTCAGTATTGTCAATGGCTAATATTTTTAGCAGTTGGTACCCAAGGAACTTCTTTGTGACTACAAATGTCCAACATTTCCGTTACCAACCAAGTATATTCACCACTGCACCACCCAATTATATATGTAATTATGCACATATAATATATATCTTTTATTTTCACATACACACACATTTGTGTTTGCGTACCATTGTGTTACAACTGATTCATAGCTGACCTACTGGCAGGTCATCAGGGGCATAAACCGTGTGGGAGGATGTTGCCCTTCCTTCTGCAAAGCAACTGGTGGACTTGAACTACATGTCTTTGAGATTGCAGCATAGATTCTTGCCACTAGGCCACAACATATACACACTGTATTGATCATAACAAATTGCAGATAGTGTTGAAAATGGGAATTAAAGAACATTTACTTGTTCTCTTGCAAACCCTGTATTTAAGAGAATCTCCAGTTGAATAATGGAATATAACGTAGATTAAAATTAAAAAAGAAGTGTATTAGAGTAGTATCCGTCCACCAAACTTAGTCAATCTATACGTTGAGAAATAATCCAAAAAACTGCAGCATGCAAAGAAGGATGTACCATGTCAATTAGAAAGTACAGTTAACCAACTTGAATGCTGAAAATAAAGAGAACTTCAGTTAGTAACAAAGACAAGACGATGATAGCCCTCTATGAAGATTAATTACAACATGACATTAAAAGTATCCTCACAATTGGACGAGTAAGGAACAGCATAATAAATGAGGGGGGGAAATGCTGTTGTTGTTAAATGCCTTTGAATCGTAGATGACTCATAGCAACCCTATGAATGAAAGACCTGAACACATGTATAACTTTCATTGTTTCTCCACGTTCATAGAGCTTCTGGAGGCAAGCTATTTCAGAAGTGGATACCACTCCTGCTTCCAAGTCTATTTTAATCGGGGAGTTCGACCAAACACTGTCCACCATGGGTAACCATTATCACATTTGACAGTCAGCAATACCAGAGACATATTGCACTGGGCAAATCTGAAGTGAAGGATTTTCTAAATTATTGAGGGGCAATGTTGTTACCTTAAGGATAATGGTTCACCTGATTCAGACCACAGTCTTTTCAATCACTTTATATGACACTGAGAGCTGGACAATGAATATGAATGCCATGAGGATTGATGCCTTTGATCCATAGTGATGGAGAAGAGTACTGAACATCCCATGAACTGCTAGAGAAACAAATAGATATGTCATGAGAATCCAGAGTGCTCCTTGGAGTCTCAGATGATAAAGCTTTATATCAGATACTTCAGGCATGCTGCTAGGAAGGGTTATTTCTTGGAGCATTACAGAGATGTATGCTTGGGAAGATGGAGGGATGGCAAAAGAGAGGAAGACCCTCAACCTGAAGAATTGATTCAGTGACTGCAGCAATGGTCTCTAGAGTGTCAGAGATTGTTAGGCTGACACAGGATAGAACAGGGTTGAGATCTGTTGTTCATAGAGTCACTATGAGTAGTTGGCTGGATGGTGGGTAACAACAACAAAAATTGCTTTTCTAAAGGTCTTTGATTCAAGAAGTTCCTAACAATGCATAGAATTTTCCTAAATAGGTGAAACAATAGATTCAAATTTCAAGGACATGTGAAGAATTTTAATGGTTTAGTTTTTGTTTTTTTTAAATCAATACAATATGGTTTGCACCAGAAATGAAGATTTTTCCTAGGTAGAGGAAGGTGGGAGCATTCCGGTGTTTATTTTGTTAATGAAATGACCCTATCAATGGTACCAATGTTCTGTTATTGTTAGTCACTGTTAGATGCCTTCCAGTAGACCACAGTCCATAGATAGCCTATGAAAAGCAGATCTGCATCCTGCTATGTCTCTTCTCATTCCATCTTTGTCAGTTCAGATACACAATCATTATGTTAATCTATCTTGTTGGGAGTCTTGTTGACCCTCCAAGCGTGATGTCCTTTTCCAAAGATTGGCCTCTCCTATCAGGATGCCCAAAATATTGTAGAGGTAGAGTTTCAAATACTTTCCTCCAAGGAGCATCTTGGTTACATTATCTCTCAGACATGTTTGTTCTCTTGACAGGCCATAGGATAGTTAGCATTCTTCTCCAACAACACAACTCAAAGACATTTGATTCTTCCATCATCTTTATTCGTTGTCTAAGTTTCAGATATATAGGAAGTAATTGAAAAGACTATGGATTGGATCAAGTGTATTTTAGCCTTAAATTGCCATCCCTGCTCCTTAGAACTTTTGAAAGGTTCTTAACAATAGATTTTCTCAGTGTGACAAGGCTTTTGATTTCTTAAGTACAGGTGTCACAGGTGTTGATTGTGGATATATGTAACATGAAATCATTGACAATTTCAATTATTTTTTTGCATCTATCATTTTCCCCCATTGTGAGAATTTTGTTTCTTGTTTAAATATAACCCATAATGAAAGGTATAGCCTTTTATCTTCTGCAGAAAGTGCTTCAGATTTTCTTCATTTTTAGGGAGCCAGGTTGTTATCATTTGCATAATGTAGACTGTTGATCAACCTTCCACCAATTCTTACACCACATACATTTTTATAAAAGTCCAGTTCCATGAATGATTTGTTAAACATACAGATTTATTCTAGAGGAAGAAATTTCTTTCAAATTTTAATATCTTACAGGGATGATGAAGAAACTTCTCCCAGGAACTTTCAGAATAGTTTGAAAGCTTAGTGAACACCTTGTAAGTGTTTTAAGGTGCCATCTGGACTTAGCTATCCCAAAATGCAAAGAAACAGTAGTAATGCAGTTTCTCTAATTATGTATACCATGTATATGTATGCATATATTTGAATTCTTAAAGACAACTTAGCTTCTGTCAATAAGAGCTATACACCTGAAGATGCAAGTCAATAAAATCTTGGGATATGTGACTCTGCAACTGAAACTGATGTGTGAAACACAGACCACCACGGAACCCTACGTAAAAAGGAAATACAATCTACAAAGAGTTGGTCCTTAAACATTTGGTTTTTCTTTTTACTGCACCAAATTGCCTAATCAACAAGGTCAATAACTACCAAGGAGCTGAAGGTCAACATAATGAGGTTAATACTCAAGAGAAAAGAGGTCCACTTCCACACATTAGGGTTTAATATAGGGCACTAAATGTATTTCCTAGACCTTCACACTCATTGTTAAACCAAGTATGTGGTAGTGTATACCCTGCACTCTTGAATAGTAGCAATTTTATATCATTTTATGTGATCTTTCAAACACTATTTCCCGAAAGCTGTTCAGTTACTATAAATCCTTGGTGCAAAATCTTTAGTTGTGAACTTGTAAATCATAAAAAAATTAAATTCTATATATGAACAGGTCCTTAAACCACACTCTTCTTCATGTAATGTATAATTGTAATGTGTGTGATACCACCAATTGGCAGCATCTCAGTGGAAAACAACAAATCAGATAAAAACTCAGATAGCTATATATTATTGATGAACTTAAAATACATGTCAAGCTGAAATTCCAATAGTACATGGTTGTTGTAACACACAGCATTGATTTTCATCCACAGATAAAGAAGTCATTTGTCCTTGAAAGCTAAATGCTGAAATAAGATCTAAATAACCAGCTGTGGCATGTGTCTCAAAATTCTAACATCTAAACTTTTGTCCTTCATAAGTGCTCCCTTTGCCTATACTTAATTTCTTCCTTTTTTGCTAATAGGAGAAAACTGTTATTTGGTATCATTGAATAGACTTTGACTCATAGTGACGGTATGAACAACAGACCTGAACCTTGCCCTATCCTGCTATGAGCTCTGCGATACTTGAGCCCATCCTCACAACCACTGTGACAAAACATCTTGTTGACAGTCAAGTTTAGCTTATGTCAGTGGTGATCATCGCCTAAATCTCATTTCTTCTCTCATTTTAAGGTACAACTGGATTAGAAACAAACAAACAAACAAACAAAAAAGACAAAACACAAAAAAACCCAACGCCCCAAAATATTCTATCTTTGCTAACATTTAAAAATCCTCAAAGAACGCTTCCTTGCTTGTAAAACCATCTAATTGCTAATCTATAATCCTTTTAATATGATCTGCTTTTTGGATAGATCTATTGCAAGCTGACCTAACACTGCCCATAGCTATATTAATCCTATTATACACATCCTATTACAGAGTATCAGTGATACTCTTTAATGAAACCTGAAAAGCTTGCTTGCCAGACACCAATATTAAGGATGATTACACTTGTATTCATTCTCTTATTCTTAATTACAAAGCTTCTGATTGTACTAATTGTATTTGGTGGGGTTCAAAGATTTTTTGGTTTGGGTTTTTTTTTTTTTCCTCCACAGCTATCTGCTAGCTGATACTATACTTTTCTGGGCAAAATCACTTTATATAAATGTCATTATCATACATATTATTTTGATCCTTCTCAGTGGTAAATAAATTTACAAAGTAAAATGTTGTAATATATTTAGAGATCAAATCCTCTTGTAAGGTAAATAAAGTGTATGGGGTATGGCAGAATTAAGTCGGTTTTATCAAGAGTAGATAAAATATTCTAGAAAAAGCCCTGCATTTTGAGTTCCTGATATATTCATAGTACCATTAATCCCCTAATAGGATGGGTAAATCTGTCCTGGATGATAAGCCTACTTGTTAAGGGAAGTACATTCTCTATTGAATTAATCACTCCATATGAAAGTGGAAAGTATCATCAGTCTGAAATACTATGATACCTTATCATGAATTTCAGTCTGATGAGTAGCTAAAGAGAAGTCACAGGAATTTTTTTTTTTGTAACCTCAGTAAAATGTATTACCATGAGAACTGAGACAATAGATTTCTAGAAATCATAATATCTGAGAAAGAGCAGTTTCATAAAATAATATTGTTGTGTCAATGATATCCGTGTGTTCCAAGAGAGGGCAGATATAAGTGAGTTTTTGATGATTAAGGGCCTGAAGACCAGAACGTTTGGTTGGCTGGGGCTAGCATAATGGAAGCAAGCATCTATAGGACAAGAGTTGAGGTAGCACTAATAAGTTTTGAATACTGAAATACCAAGGATCTTAAGCCCTACAACGAACTTACAGCTGTTAACTTGATCCTGACCCTTGGCAAACCCCCATCAGCTTTCCCTGTTTAGAAACCTTGGTAGAGATTCAGATGCAAGTATATATATTTCGGTGATCTATTAGTGAGCACCACAAAAAAATTGCCCTGTAAAAGTCCTAAAACAAAAGAAAAAAAAAGTCCCAAAACAATGCCATCATTGGTCTATACTACGTACACGTGTACCTTTTCTGCCCAAAGCATGTGGATATCATGAGTTATAATTAAAAACAAAACTTTTTAGTAAAACTTTACATTCATTTTATTTCTAACCCTTAGTCACTAGAAATGCAAATTCTTCATTTCCACCAAAATAACTGAATGTGAAAAGAGTAAAAAGTCAATAAAATGTATTTTATGAAATTGAAATTCAATTACATTGAATGGACTTTTTCTTAACAAGAGCATGTCGCAAATAATGCATAAACCCACAAAAACCTCTAATTCAGTGTTGTGGACTCAGATCCACCTCAGAGCTACCCTTACCAGATGTCTGATGTTGTAAATCTTAATGAAAGGAAATTATCAATCCTACTTCCAAAGAGCAGCTGGTGAATTTGAAGTGCCAGAGATGTTCAGCCTTTAGGTTAGCTGAGACTCTCTCGAATTCTCGATGATGGGAAGCTCCCTGAGGGTGCACATCAGACAGGACTCCCTTTCATTGTTACCTGAAAGTAAAATTCTATTTGCCATATATATTATGGTCATTTCCCCTTTGCTATACTCTAGGCATTCTAGAGAAATTGTCTGAAAGCTATGCAGAAAAGAATGTAGAAAACGATCTATACCAATGTGATATGCAGTTCTTTACCTGGTACTCTTTCTGTGATGGCATCAACAATAAGAACAACTCCTCGGAAGACCTGGCTATAAGGATAATCATATGAGGATTATCTTAGTATTTCACCATTTTTGTGGATATTTGCTTTTTCCCTCACTGACTATTTTTTTAAATTTTTCACTTCAAAAAAGTATTATTTAACTCAGCCTTTTGGAACACGATTTTAAAGGACTATATATAAAAGTAAAATAATATTGAATTAAATGAGACCTTTCTTGGCACAGGTACAATTTTCAAAACAGCAAGAGAGAAAGAGAGACTTTACACAGTAAAGTGAAGTCATTTAGAATTGAAACTCAAACCAACTAAAATAAATTCACACTTCATAAGTCCCCAAATGCATTTTAAACAGTAGGTTGCTTTTCCTTATATAGTGTATAGCTGCGTGTAATCATAAAGGAGAGTGGCAAATATATACACTGAGCCAGTTTTGTAAGGAACATGCCAGGTACACATGCCCCCACCTGCCAGCCCCACTGCTTGCCTGATGTTTATCTTAGAAGTAGAACTAGAGTCTGAACAGTGGCAAAAAGTTAAAGTGAAAGGAAAACAAATGTTTGCATATATTCCATTTTTACGCATGATCCACGGTTATTCAAAGCAGTTGGCTCTGGAAGAAAGAAGCTTAAGGAAGAGTTTCATTTTAATAGGAAAATTAGCTTTTTATTTGAGTTTTCTTTATACACCCTTCCACCAGTAGTTTCCCACTCAAAGTACCTCTCTATCCAATTTGGGTTTTTTCCCATTGCATAATTCTTTAGTAATATGTACAATTTTCAAGTAATGGAGGGGCATAAAGAATAATTTTACTTCAGCAGCTATCTGTTCTTCTTCTCTCCCTTAGGGGCCATATTTGGGTCACCATCACAGGGCATTTTCCACACAGTTTCCAGGGAACCAGCCCCGTATTCTTGCAACACCTTCTATAAGGGAATCATCAAGAATTTTGTCTCCGTACAACCAGTATCCTAAGCCTCTTGTATCTAAAATGAACTCCCCCTTCTACAGTCTGATTCGAGGCTCTTCAGTGCAGGGTCTTGGGAAGACGGTTTTGATTCCTTTATTCAAAGGATAGAAGACCTCACGATAATCTTGAATTACTTTACAGCAAACACTTCTCACTATTTTGTCTGCTTTTTGTTTCAATTGTTCTATGGTCAAGCTGTACTGGTGGCAGCCGTGTCTGACCCGCCACTCCAAGTCATCTCCTTCCAGGGCCTCTGAGTATGTGAACACTTGGTTAAAGTTCTTCCATCTACTTCCCAAATGATAAGGAAAAACAAAGACTTCGTCAAGCTGATAATATTGGATTCGATCTTTAGCTTTCTCTTCAATCCATGATTCAATAGATGTTTTGTTTCTGAGAATTATTTTCAACTGGATGAAAAACAGCATCCCAGCAGCGATGGTGGTTTCGATCACTAATCCCCGAGCAAATAAGGTGGCAGCAGACGCAGCTAATCCAAACCCAACGATTGGAAGAGGATCCCTCCGGGCCGCACTCATGTCAATCTTCACCGTGTTCCGGCCAAAGGAGAGCCGATTACACAGCTGCGTGTACATCGTCATAACAAAAATAAAAGCAGCATGAATACAACCAAGTGGGGCTAAAAGCAGGAACAGTGTAAACGAGGCACGACTTTGGTAGCCACAACAGTTGTTGATCCAAGGACAGTGATAGTCCATCTTCAGAACACATCTTTTGCACTTTCTGCAGTGATGTGAACGAGGTCCATTATATGCTTGGCTGACTTTACAATTCCGGAGGTACATACTATCCTGAGAATTTTCCGGTTTCCATCGCAGAGGGACAAAGCCAGGCCCCACAACTACGAACTAATTATAAAGAATCATGATTGTCCAATTAATCAACATGATTAAATTCACACTTCCTCCAGTGGTGTGTAAGGATCAATACCACAAGACAGAGCCAGTCATGGCCATTGCAGAACATACTGCTATAACATCAAGGGATATGATGGGACCCCAGTGACAGAGTCTATTTAATTCTTGGAGATTTTCAAACTTGATTATCGAACAGAATGTGCCCGTTTTGGCATGGAAGGACGCCTTCCTCTTTTTAAAGAATGACAGGTTTCCTTTTTCTGTGCATGCATTTCCACATGTCACACGTCCACGAGTCTTCCTCAACTGTCATACTTGCAAGGATGTTAACAAAGACTATGTCATCTTCACTGTTCAACATCCAGCGCTCTTTTTCTTAACCAGGAGAAACCACTGGCTTGATTTGAAACTCAACCTCAATCGCGTCCCCGGTGCCCGCTCCTCGGTCATCACATTTCTGGGGTGGCCTGGGCTCACCCAGAACAGATTCTCTTCACTTTGAAGAACTTGGCCGTGGGTTCCTCGGTCCTGGTTGAGCAGGGAACCAACCCCGATGGCTACAGGCTGAGGTCTGGCACCTTCTCCATCCTGGGCGCCCACGCTGGGGACTCTCCTCTATCCAGTTTTGAGGCTGTAAATCTTTACAGGGGAAGACTGCCCATCCCACAGAGGAGCTGGTGGATTCCAACTACAGACCTTCCATTTAACCATGCCACACATAATGCATTGCACTACCCTAACTTCTCTTCTTTATATACTCTAATTGTTTATGAAGTTCCCCTTATATGTCATTGCCATTTATTTTTACTAACTTTATTCTCTATCTCAACTTCATGGAAGTTCTTAAAACAATATAATCCCCGTCTTGGTACTGAACTAGGTAATCTCCCTTTTTCTTATTCACTGGCACTTTAAGAGACTTTCATTTTCCTCACTGATTTAATTCAAAATAATTTCAGCCATCTATCATCGTAATTATTACCTTTATAGTATATCATTGTTAAAACTTTAAAAGTTCCATTAGTTCATTACAGAAAGTTGGACATTTAGTAGATTTCAAAAATTCTATACAATTCACTATATCTTATTATTTATTCATAAGTGCTTAAATTTAAATTACTTTCCTCAAGGCTACTAAAGAAATACAGGGATAAAGCTTAAATACATACTTAGTAATTAATCTCATATATAATCTGAAAGACTCTCAGTAAAATTTAGTTTGTCTCTAGAGGAAATAATATATACAAACCAAAAGCTGACAGATGAATGGTGGTAGTAAGTTAAGACCATTTGTGCAAGAATGAACTATCATCTGTTTTAAGAACTCAAAACTTCTGTAATGAAACAACATAATTAATGTCACACAGGAGAAAAATCTTCCTGGAGATTTTTTTTAACAACATCTGGGTCATAAAATTGATAAGCTATTACTTGAAATTCAAGTTTGATTTACAAGAGGCTGTAGAACAAGAGATATCCTTGCTAATGTCTAATAGATCCTTGCTGAAAGCAGAGAGTACCACAAGTATGCTTAGCAGTGATTTATTAGGGAGCTGTGGTGGTCTAGTGAACTGCCAAAGGAACATGGTTTGAATCCACCAGCTACTCCTCAGGAGAAAGATGGGTAGCCTCCTCTTATATGATTTATAGCATCAAGTCAGCTATGAGTCAGTTCTAATTCAGTACATAACAACAACAAAAAAAAATGGTGTTTTACTGACTGTGCAAAAGCATTTGTTTGTATCAATCATACTAAATTATGTCTGACATAAAGAATAGGAATCCCAGAACACTTAATTGTGTCCATGAAAAATTGGTACATAGATCAAGAAGCAGTCATTTGAACAGAATAAAGGGATACTGCACAATTTAAAATCAGGAAAAGTGTGCATAAAGATTATATTGGGGGTTATTTTGTATCTGTTCAATCTGTATGCTGAGGAAATAAATCAAGAAATTGGACTATATGCAGAATGTAGCATCAGGATTGGAAAAAGATTCCTCAACAGCCTGTGTTGTGAAGATGACACAACCTTGTTTGTAGAAAGTGAAGATGACTTAAAGCACTTGCTAAAGAAGATCAAAGACCACAGTCTTCTATATGGATCACATCTAAACATCAAGGAAGCAAAAATCCTGGTCCCTGAACCAACAAGCAACATAACAATAGATGGAGAAAACATTAAAATTATCAATTCTTTCTTTTTACTTGGAGCCACAATCAATATCTATGGTAGGAACAGTCTAGAAGTAGAGAAATGTATTACACTGAACAAATCAGATGTACTACACTGAATAACTCTGCTGTTAAAGACCTCTATAAAAAAGCTAAAGAGCAAAGACACAAGTTTAAAGACTAATGTGCACCTGACCCAACCCATGGTACTTTCAGTTTAGTTGTATAGAAGTGAAAGTTGGGCAAAAAATAATTTTTTTTAAAAAAGATGCCTTTGAATTGTTATGTTCATGTAGAGTGTTGGATATAACATAAACTACTAGAAGAACAAACAAATTCTACTTGAAAGAAGTTCAACCAAGGTACTTCTTAGAGGGAAGGAAAGTGAATCTTTGTTTCACATACTTTGGGCATGTTTTCAGAAGGGGCTAGTCTTTGAAAATTGACATTTTTCTTGATAAAATGGAGGTCAGTGATGGACATTGTGACTGCAATAACAGGCTTAGGCTTAGTTGAGATTGTTTTAGAATATTGCAAGATCAGGCAAAGTTTCCATCTATTTTACACAGGGACATTAGTTATGGTCAAGTCAATTGATGACATATAATAAAAGTAACATCGAGTATTTATGGTTTTAGTATGATTGCAGTTCATCAACCGTTCACTTGATTGTCAGTTTTTCATACTGCAGTGACTTTCATGTAGTTGTTGGACATTCACCTCTGCTATTTCAAATGTCAACAAAGTCAACTGACTCTTAAAAATGCGAAAGAACAAGTACTTCACTTTAAATATTAAGATCAACCCGATACAAGCTTTGGTATTTTCAATTGCTCCTAAGCATCTGAAAAGTGGAAAATGAATAAGGAAAACCAAGAAAGTTTTGATGCCTTGAAATTGTGGCATTGGCAAAGAGTATTAAATATACCTTGGGCTTCCAAAAGAACAAACAAATGGATCTTGAAGAAAGTGCAACCAGAGTGCTCTTTAGAGGCAAGGATGGTGAAACTTATTTTACATTCTTTGACATGTTGTCAGGAAGCGTTAGTCTTTCAACCAAGATGTGTTAGTAAAGGTGGAGGGACAACAAAAGAGAGAATGGATTGACACAGTGACTACAACAATGGGTTTGAACATAACAGAGATCATGAAGACTGTGCAGGCATGTGGCAAGGCTTAGATCTGTTGTATATAGGGTCACCGTGAATTGTAGCTGATACGGTGGCACTGAGCATCAACAACTACTCCCATTGCACTCAAATTGGATTTCACCCATAGCTCACTCTCAAATGGTTTACCTAGCTGTAAATATGTTCATTGCAAAAGAGGAGATTATCCATCTTTCTCCTGCAAAGATGCTGATTTGAGCCATAAAAGAGGTGCATATTTTTAGTTAGGCAGTGTGTAACTCCTTATAGACTACACTACTTCATAAGGAACATAATTATTCATTTGCTATTTGTTAAATATATATAAATAAAAAAAGAGTGCGAGAGAGTGAGGGAGAGAAATAATGAAAAGAATTGGTCCCAAGAAATGAACAGGCCTTTATTGTGCTGTCTGAGAGGGATGCCAAGGGAACAGGCCTCATGGCCTGCGGACAGGATCAAAATGGTGCTCTGACAGTTTGGGGGGGGGGTTTCTTTTTATAAGGACCCTGGGGAGGACTAATATGATACTTCCTAGAATGTGACATGTTAATTAAGTTAAGTTTTAGCTTTTTTAATCAAGCTCAGACACTTCTCAGTATCCATTGTCTGGTCTGGTCTTTGATAGGACTAGCTTAGGTGTTATCAAGTTTCTCAGGAAGTGATCAAGCTTGGGAGTGGTGGGGCAACTGCCATATTCTTCCTTCACTGTTGTTTTTAGATAATTTGTCGTTGCTGTTATATGTCATAGAGTCACATGTGACACATAGCAACCCTGTGTACAATAGGTCTGAACTCTGATCTATCCTAATCCAATCTCATTGTCTCAATCTATCTCATTCCAGGGTCTTCATCTCCTGCACTATCCCTCCACCCTTTCAAGCATTATGTCTTTCTTCACGGCCTGGTCCCTCTTGACCACATGCCCAAAACATGTGAGATGGAGCTTCAAAATCCTTGCTTCCAAGGAGCAGCTTGGTTTTACACTCTCTAGGACAGACCTGTTTGTTCTTTTGGCACTCCATGGTATGTTTAGTAATAATCTCCAGCACCACAGCTCAAAGGCATCAATCCTTCTGTCAATCCTAGTAATTATTAGATATTTAGTGATTAGAAATACCTGAAACAAGTGTTGATCTGTGAAAGTAAAAGGCAATGGAGATATTGACACTTTACATTTAACTTTTTACAATTTTGTACTGTAAAGAAATAACATCATCACCAACCAAATTTGTTTTACATATTGAATTAGTCTTTTCCTGGGGGTCAGTGGAATGAACTGAAGTCCTAGCCTTGATCCAGGAAAGTGGAATGAGTTGAAGCCTTATGTTTGCCAAGAAGAAATATTTAACACTGAAAATAAGTAATGGTTCTCATTTTTATGGTCTCATTTAAAAGGTCTATAACATCTAAATCATCCTATAAAAAATTACACAGAAGGAAAGTAAACAAAATTATGATAAATTTAATTTTTAATATTTGTTATACACTATATAAATCAATACTATTATGTTTATGTTTTATAAATACTTTACAAGTGTATTTAATCAACTCCTACAATAAATACAGTAAGCACGCTATATTTATGGTTTTTTTTAAATTGTTTATAATACACATAATAGCTACTCCTCTACTGTTAACACGTCTATTTGTGACTATGATTTATTCATAGTCCCTGAGTGGTACAAATGGTTAAATATTCAGCTGCTAACCAAAGAGTCATTAGTTTGTACCCAAAGGCTCCTGAGAATAAAGATACCTAGTGATTTACATCCCATTCAAAACCTTACAGAATTCAGATCTATTCTGATGCAAAGGCGTTGCCATGGCTCTGAATTGGTACAATAGAAACTAACAATAACAATATAATAAAGGGGGGGAAGCTAATTTAAAAATGTATAAGTGATTGGAGGACTTTTTGAAATAATTTGGAGCTTTAGAAAGGAATATCTAGTAGAAGAGAAAGCAGAATCTGAAAGAGATTTCTGTTGTTATTGTTTATGATAGGGAGGAGAGTAGCATGTTTGATAATTAACGCCACTGGTTCTTTACACTAAAAACTATCATTGCTTCTTTAATTTAGCTAAGTATTACTAGCACTTGTAATTAACATCCAATAAATTAAAAGTGCATTTAGATTATAACTGAAGAGTCAGTCTAAAACTTTGATTGTTACAACAATATCTTTGATGAAAAGGCATTCTACTGTGAAAACGCTACCATTTTATATCATTCCCTCACTCTCTAGCTCTCTATCATCCAGCTGGTTCTGACTCACAGATCTCCTCCATCAGGCTTCAGAGGAAAGAGATCTTGAAAGGAGACTGCTCATCTCTCTTCCACAGAGGATCTAGTGAATTCAAACCACCAAAGCCTTTGATTTTCAATGCAAAGCACTATGGATATAAGTAGATTTTTATTCTATAAAAGCACTTAATAGTGTTTATAGAGAACCTTAACATAGAATAAGAGGTAGTCATTTGAAGAAGACAAGAGGATGATATTATGAGGTTTAATATCAGGAAAGGTTTTGTGTCAAGCTTATATTGTTTTGCCATATTTATTCAATCTGTGTGCTGAATAAATACCTTAAGTCAAAACATACAAAAATATGAAATTAGTATTGAGGGAATACTTATTAACAGCCTTCATACAATGAGTGCTTCATTTTACACAGATGTACCATCCACAGAAGCAGAAATTAAAAAAAAATCAAAAGAAGCATTGCTTTGGGCAAACATAGTAAGATTTCATCTCAAGTACTTTGGAGGTGTAATAAAGATCCGGCAGTCCCTGGAGAAGATGCTTTGTGAAATGAAGAATCAGTGGAAAAGACTATGAATGAAATGGATTGACATAATGGTTACAGCAACGGCCTCAGACTCATCAGAGATTATGTAGATGGTGCAGGACCAGGAAATCATTTTTGTTTGTTGTAAATGGAGTTGTTTTGAGTCAGAGTCTATGTCACCACACCTAACACACACATACACACAGAGATCCAAACCAGAAATATACAAACACGTATGTGCACATACACAAAATGAGCGCTTTCAATTAAGATATATCAACATAAAATTGTACTTGATTTGGAAATAGATATAAATGCAAAATATTTCAAAATAATTTGTGAACTTTCCATCTATTTGGATATTTTTCGGCATATAAGGATCACTAACTTTAAGGCTATAACCTATGTATATTACATCATATCATATCAATCATATCATACCATATCATATCATATCATATCATATCATATCATACCATATTATTGCTGACTCATAGCACACTCTCCAGGGGGTTTTCAGAAGCAGTAAATGGCATGGAAGGAGACTGCCCATCTTTCTCCCATAGAACACCTGGTCGATTGCAAAGATGTTCCTTTCAGTTGGCAGCACTATTCCTTAAGAACATTCAAAAATATTCATTCTTTTATATCTATCTATCTATCATCATCATCTATCTATCTATCATCTATCTATCTATATCTATCTATCTATCTATCTATCTATCTATCTATCTAACAATATCCACTGGATGGTCAGCTATGGGTCGGTTCCAGCTCGATAGTACAAAACAACAACAATATGTACACATATGAATAAGGATAATAAAATTACAATACCCGCTTTTAGTGTAGCCTGGATTGTATCTTCTTAGCTTGTAAATCACATTGTATTTAATATATGTCCAATATATCACTAAAAGAGTTAAGGATCTTTAAAATGCCGTAAGGACTAAAATAACTTTTTTAATGTGCCTGTTCCTCTACTAGGGAGTTCTGGTGCCTTAGTGGTAAGGAATTGTGCTGCCAACACAAAGTCATGCATGCGGTCCCAGCTGCTCCAAAGCAGAAAGATGAGCCATCTCCCCCTGTGCATTGTACTGCCTCTTAAAACCCACTGGAAGTCAGCTATAGATTGGGTCAATGATATACAGCAACATCCCTTTGTTATGTCTTCTATTACTGAGCATTATGAGAAAAAGTTCTATATTTCTGACTTGAGTATTTCATATTAATGTTTAGATACTACATTGAGGATTCACAATTTTTCCCCAGTTACACAGAACAACCAGTTCTGAAGAGCATTATTTTGTTTATTATGCACAAAGAATCATGAAACTCTGATTGATCCATGCTACAATCACTAGTGAATCGTTATTGACTTCTCTGCTGCTCAGTTTCGATCATCATTGTGTGAGGAAATATCTAGTAAGATGTAAACTCAACATGACTGTTGTTCTATCCAGACATTTGAATTTTCTAGAAGAGTTTGTGTTTTTGTTTTTTTTTTCTTTTTGGCTCACAAACTTTACCAAATAAACCATGCATGGACGGGAAATAATTGTAATACTCAATGTCCTCAAGTCAGCAGGTTGTTCTGCACATAATAAGCATAACATTTTGTGCTGTTTTAATTTGTTTCTTTTCCAGATGATGTAAAGCCTTAGATCCATCTTTTAGGTCCTCCATGACATATGAGGCTACAATAAGAATTGCATATACTAACAAAGTTTCTAGGTAAGAGTAAATGATAATTGGAATTTTACTATTTTTTTTGTTTCTAATCAGTCAATTTTGCATTACTTGCAAAGCACTTATACTGACTTATGTAAGCCTTATCATCAGTGCTTAAAGCACTCCTTCGTATTTCTAACATCTTCCTCAGCCATTAGCCAAATGAAATCATCTATCTGAAAAGTTTGAATACTTGTACACTAATATAGTTTCCCTCCAAAATTCAGTCACCTTTCCAAAACAGAGAGGATACACTGAATACATATGCACAGATTGCAAAGAACCTTTGATTGTCTGCCTTTGGTTGTGTTGTTATTTAGAATAAATACATTAAAATAAATATTACTTTCATATAAATGGATATATGTACACATGCATGGGTATGTTCATGAGTGTGTGGGTTTGTGTGAGTGCTCTTGTGGCTTTGTGATAAAAGTTGCACTGCTAACCCAATGGTACGTACTTCTAATCTATCACACGTTTCTTGAAAGAAAGATGGACAATTTTCTTGCATGTTATTTACTGCGTCTGAAAACCTGATTGAGGGTCAGCTATGAATAGTTACTGACCCAATAGCATGGAACAGCAACAGCACTTATATGGATATAAACTCAAAAGCACATAAACATATACATATACAAAAGGACATAGACATATCTGGATTAAAACTGTCAAAAGAACAAATAAAGAGGTGTTGGAGGAATTACAACCAGGATGCTCCTTAGAGACAATGATGATGAAATTCAATCTCACATGCTTTGTACATGTTGTTAAGAGGAACCAGTACTTAGAAAAAGAGATTCAGCTGGGACAAGTGGAGGGTCAGAGCAAGAGAGAAAGATCCTCAGTGCAACAATGAATGAGTGGAAGCCCAAAATCTCTGTAAATGTTTATGAAAATTAATAAAATATAATTATAGAAAAAAAAAGAGAGAGAAAGATCCTCAACAAGACATACTGACTCAGTGACTGTAATGATGGGTGAGGGTGTACCAGAACTCATGAATCAGAGGCAAGGTTTGTTTTCACAGAATAGCTATGGGTAGTCTTTACTCAGTCGCATCTAACAAGAATAATATATATGGATATACACACGCATATACAGCCACAATATAATTCTATAGTTTAAGAATGTTTATGCCATAAATTTTAATATTTTTTTAATTTTCATATAATAGTATCCTTACAGTATGTTTCATTCGTATGAATTGTGATTCTTTTCTTATACTAGCTTACTTACAGAATTTGAATATACTGCATTTAGACTAGATTCCTCTAATTTCCCTCACCCCTTCACCCATCTTTTATCTTTACAAATTATGAAAGCTTTCATATAAAATTCAGTAGTAATGCAAACCATTCTCTACTCATTTATTGTCTACATGCGCTATGCCACAGTATTATTTTTCACATTTAAGTGTGTTTATAAAAAGAAACACACTGAGCTACATAGATGGCTGATTAGTATGAGTTACACTAAAAAGCCTCTGAAATATATTATTATATAACTTTTAAATTAAATGATGTTTGTAAATGTTTATGACTATCTGATATGGGAATTGATCAATCTAACAAGCTTAAACTGCATTATGTTCCACAAAACATTTAGAACCTCGAGGCAAAGCCATCAAATAGAAATAGCAACATTAATCAAAAAATGGCTCTCCACAATAATTGGAGCTTTAATAAGAATAAGTGTATTGAAGCAAAGCATTTGGTTAACGCTGCATAGTCTGCTGAATAAGCAAACCTGTCTTTACTTTTGCATTAATAGAAAGGATCTTTCCAAAAAAGATGAACTCTAATCCCTTCTGGGAACTAAGTTCCACCATCAAATCAGCCTTGCTCTTCTGCTGAGTATTTCTATTCAACAAGTATTTATGTAGTTGTCTGAGTTCTATGCTGAGCTCAATTTTGTTCTACTATTTTTTTTTATTTAAACAGTAAGAAGATTAGTTCAGTGAAATTTAAAATTTTTCTTTTGTGAAGTATACCAGTCCTATTGGCTAAATGCATTATGAAATAAATGATCACAATTTAATTTTCTCATTAATTACTTTAAAAAGATACGTTTTAAGGTTGGAAAATTATGTGGAGATAATCACTCACGTATTGATCAAGAAGTTTACCTGAGTTCATTTAGGTTATTGTTTTTACTTTCAGCAAGTTTAGTTAGAGATGTATGGGAGAAATTAGTCATTGAGCAAATTGCTCATTACTCATTTTATATTTGAGTATTTTATCCATTGTGTATTTTAAGATTGTCATGTACTTCGTAAGTAAAACATAAAAGTCTTGAGTAAAACATGACCGTTAGATTCTAGGTCTGCAGTGCTTAGGCAACTGTGATTCAAAACTATCTCCAGATTCTCTGCATTCTTCCTTGCAGTCTTTGCTTTCTGATTTCTGAGCACAATTTACTGTGTCTTCTGTGTTTATTCTTAGTCTTACACATCTTTCCAACCATCAGATGTGCTCCTACTACTCCTATTCCATGCTGCAAAATTTACTTCTGTTAGTGTCCATTACTAATCCACATAGTCAATTCGAGACAATTTTAAATTCTCAGTAGGCATGCATATAGTTTTACATGAGTGCATCTGCATATCATATTCTAGGAAAGGGAAAAAACCCTCAGGTTAGTGTCTCTAATGGAGATATAAGCAAGTTTATTAATTACTAGGCCTCCATGTATTTAGTCATTGTTGTTGCTGTAATTAATACTTAAATGGTGAAGCATAATTCTCTAATCCTCTAATAGTCTATGTGTAACCCTGTTGTGTTTGAGAAGTGTCACGCTGTGAAATATTGACCAGGATGAGTCCCTTCTGCTAAAAGTGAGCTTATACTATTCACACATTCATATAAATTTCAAGTTGATTATCTCTGATACAGAGGCAGTAATGAGTATAATATAATAAGGGGACCTAAATTAGAACACACATTTTTTCCATAACAAAAGAAATTCAAACATGATCTTAATTAATAAATATGCTAATAACTCTTCTCTATTTATAGCTGAAATTTACTTAAAATATGCCAATATTCTTATTCAATAAACAGGCAAGATTCCTGATGATAGGAAGTTGATTCTCTATTCTTTATCTCTTTTACCAAAACAGAAATTTCTATACAATGATGATTTGATTGTACTGATATAATTGATGGTATGGATTATATCTGTTAAAATGTCAATCTTGGTTATCAGGTAATCATTTAGTTGAGGGAAGGTTGGCAAGACATTTTGGACCTTCTCTTCCGTTAAGTCCCAATACATAATTTTTTTTTAGAAAAATTTACTGTGAGCACTCAATTACTGATTTGGCGGTCTTGGGGTTTTTTTAATGAACAGAAATTTTTTTCTCTCACTGTCTGGGAGGCTGGAATTCCAAGTTTAAGGAGCTGGTCTAGGAAAGCATCCCTTCTCCCTCAGTTCTGAAGGAAAGTTCTTGTGTCCGTCAGCATCTTTAGGCCCTTGTTCCTGGGCTTGCTCTGGTTTCCCAGGAGCTTCCCAAGACAGGGACCTGAATTCAAAAGGACCTACTCCATTTATAACAATTGTTTCTTAGTGGTCCTGAGATTCCTTTCCCAGCTCCTTTTCTGCCTTTTTTATCTCTTGTGATATAAAAGATGTCACAGGGAAACACCCCTTTCATAGGACAGGGGTTGATGGGATTAAGGGGAGTTGCATTCCATCTTTAATATTTCTACAAGTATTGGTTCATCAGATCTTGGGGAATCATTATAGGTGATACACATTATATCATATTTTTGTGGGACACATATCCAGGACATTGCCTTATCTGTCAGAAGTGATATTTTGGAGATAAGCTCACCACATTCCTGAATCCTTGGAGGAGATCAGGGACTGGGCCTAAGAGCATTCCTCACTGCTTCTTCCCAGTCACTTTGGGTTGTGATTAAAACCTTGGGTTCTTGCTTTAATTATTTGTGTGAAAGTTTGCAAAGCAAATTAGTATTCAATTTGGTCATTAATATATATTTTAATTTATGGTATTGATTCTAATTCCCAATGTACATGATATATTGTGTCATCAGACAATGGCTAAAGACCAGTGTTGGGGATCCTGTTCTACTCTGTCTAGCCAGTAAGCCTTACCATTGCTAGGACTTTTAAGTCTTTTTCCACTTTTATCTTTAACCAGGACTTCTATTCTGATCCTTTTCAGAAAGGTTACCATGGAAAGTGGACATCACCAAGTTCTTCTGTTCTGGCAATCATGAAAATTGAGATTGTTGTTTTAATATTTTTTCCTTTCCATTAGTTTTAAAAATGTAAGTTTACAAATCATATTTAATTCAATCATTTATATGCATCTTGTTTTCTAGCAAGAGTGACTATTGATCAATGTAATTAATTTGTGTCAAATGAGTCTTCCTCGAAGCCTAAGGCCATATTCTTCTTCATATGATCAGATTCTCAGATTTACTCAGCATACAAATTGAATAAGTATGGGAAAAGTATATAACATTGAAGAACATCTTTTCTGATTTTAAACTGTGCAGTATTTTCTTATTGAGAAAACAGCTTCTTGGTCTCTGTAATAGATTTCAAAAGAGTACAAGTAAGTGTTCTATAATTCCCACTTTTCTCAATGTTAGCCATAATTTGTTATGATGCACACAGTCAAATGCCTTTGTATAGTCAATAAACACAAGTAAATATCTTTCTGGTATATCTGTTTTCAGCCAACACCCAGCTGACAACAGCAAAGATATTTCTCATCTCATGGCTTCTTTAGGATTCAGCTTGAATTTCTGAAAGTTGCCTGTTGTTGTACTGTTCAAGTCCTTTTTAAATAATCTTCAACAAGATTTTACTTGCATGTGAGATTAATCATATTGTTTTATAATTTCATCATTGTGTTGGATCACCTTTTTTAGAATAGGAACAAATATAGTCTCTTCCAGTTAGTTGGCATAAGCTAGTGAACACATCCAAGGCTGCATCTGTTGAAACATGTCAATTGATATTCCATAAATTTCAGGGACTCTTTTTTTTTTTTTTTGTCAGTGCTTTTGGTGCAGGTTTTTTGGTGCAGAACTTCTTCCTTTGTTACAATGGTTCTTGATTATATGCTACTTTCTGAAATTGTTGAGTGTTCACTTTTTAGTGTTGTTGTTGTTGTTAGGTGCCATCGAGTCCCTTGTGACTCATAGCAACCCTATGTACAAGAGCCCTAGAAGCCGTTGTTCTATCCTGTGCCAACCTTGCTGTCTCGAACATACTCATTCCCACCACTCCACTCACAGAATCGATTCATCTCATCGAGGGTCTTCCTCTCCTGTGCTGTCCCTCCACTCTCCCAAACATGATGTCCCTCTCCAAGGACCAGTCCCTCTTTGCAACATGCCCAAATTGTGTCAGACGAAGCTTTAGAATCCTTGACTCTTAGTGTAGTGACAGTATATTCCTCACAACAATCATCAACAATCTGCATTATTCAAGTAACACAATCTTACATGTAGAACATGAAGAATTGATACTTACTGAAAAAGATAAAAAACCTGAAGCCTTCAATATAGATTACATCTAAACATCAAGAAAAGAAAATTCCTGATCAATAGGCAACAGCATGACAGAAAAATATTGAAGTTGTCAAGAATCTCAGTTTACTTGGATTCACAGTCAAGATTCATGGTAACAGCAGTCAAGAAATAATTAGCAGAATCGTGCTAGGAATATCTGATGTCAAGGAGCTCTCCAAAATGCTAAATTGCAAATACATCAATTTAAAGACTAAACTGTGCCTATTCCAAACAACATCATCTGCCATTGCTTCCTGTGTATTTGAAAATTGGACAATGAATAAGGAAGACCAAGGAAGAATTGATGCCCCTGAATTGTGGTGTTGTAGTATTAGATATAGATTCATAGACTACCAAATCAATCAACAAGTCTCTTGGAAAAAGTGAAACCAGGATGCTTCTTATAGGCAAGAATAATGAAACTTTGCTTCACAGACTTTAAGCATGCTACCAGGAGGAGTAATTGCTGGGAAAAGCCATCGTGCTGGGAAAGGTAAATTGTCAGCAAAGAAGAGGAAATGTCAAAAAGAAGGATGAATACAGGGATTCTAACAATGGCTAGAATTTATCAGAAATAGAATGGTATAGGATAGGGAAAGAGTCTGATCCGATCATTTGTTCATAGTGTCACTCTAAGTTCAACTCGAAGGCCTCAGACAGCAATGTCTCTGGTGGCCTAGTAGTGAGAAACTGCTGCAATTCCGAAGGCCTCTGGTTCAAATCCACCAGCTGTTCAGCTTGAAAAGAATAGGCAGTCTCCTCCTGTGTGATTTACTGTCTCTGAAAACCTGCTGGAGAGTCAGCTATGGGAAGAGTTCTGACTCAATGGTACACAATAACAATCAACTCCTTATTACATATTGACTTTCCCTCCATTCACCTTGCTTAGATTGGTCACTTACATAATGCCAAGAGTTTGCCATGCCTGGTGTACACAGAATTTCCTTGTACTATTTTCTTGGTTTTTGTGCAAGTGTTACAGTATCAGAAATAAAATGTATAAAATACAAGAAGGAAATGCCATTCTTGTTTCTTATTAAATTTATTCTTATTGTGGTACAAATAGACATCTTTTTCAAGGAATGGGTGATAAGTTACAACTGCCAACCTTTTGATTAACAGCTAGGTGAATACTTAATCACTGTGACACCAAGCTCCTCAGTAATGTAACACAAACTAGAAAGTAGACATAGGCAGGAAGTGTGAATGCAACAAGTGCTCTGAGGGGGAAAAAACAGACAATCTCCTCTCCAATTTTCTCTGAGAGAAAATGCCATTCTTATGCTATTGTTGCTGTTTGATGGTTTAGAACAGTTTCCAATTCATAGGAAGCAAAGGCAGAAGAGATTGAAACACTACCTTGTCTTATACCATCCTTATATACTCTAATGATTTAGAGAAATAGATACGTCATTTTTGTAGTATCTCTTAGCACAGTTTAGCATTCTTTTGAGTACCTTGGAAAGAAGTTAACATGTACAATATAGAGTTGCAAACTAATGTAGATAGATAGATAGATAGATAGATAGATAGATAGATAGATAGATGATAGATAGATAGATAGATAGATGTAGATAGACAGATGTAGATGTATATAGATTTATATATACATCTATGTGTATATATGTATATATATAAAATGTATGTGTATGTATTTATATATGTATGTATATATATAAAATGTGTGTGTATGTATAGAATGTGTGTGTGTGCATACACACACACACACACACACACACACACATACGCAAAGTTTTTAACTTTATTTTTTTGTATGTATTTATATATATATGTATATACATGTGTGTGTGTGTGTGTATAACAGCAACTTCCTCGGAAATATGTAAAATTATAACACATTTTACCAAAGTTTATAGAGTATAATAGACCATGTCCTGGAAATTCTTAAACCCTATTATCAGTTCAAAATGTTCTACAGAAACTATTGGTAATTTAGGGAGCTCTGGTGGCCTAATGGCAAGAAACAGTGCTGCAAACCCAAAGGCAAGCAGTTCAAGTTCATGGGAAAAGGGCAGATAATTTCTTCCCATGTGATTAATTGTATCTGAAAACTTGCCAGAGGGTCAGCTATGGGTCAGTTTCGACTCGAGACTACACATCATCAACAACAACAGCAACATTGGTAATTTAGTCTGTTCCAGGTTTCTCATCATTAGGAAATTATATACAGATGGAGAAATGGAAAGGAAAATAATTTCTGAAAATAGAGCAAAAATAAGAAACCTTAGGGGTTTATTTTGTTACCTTACTTTTAATAATTCAATGGCATGATAAGTTTTTCCCATTTCAAAAACAATTGACAGTAACAGCAAAGGAAAATAACCATTTTAGCATGACAACCAACTTAACTGTGGGGGCAAGAAAAAACAGCATTTTCATTTTCTCATATAAATAGTTACTATCTATTCTGATGCAGAATTCAATTTTAAAGACAAGAGGAATAAAACATCAGTCTTAGTAATGGATTTCAATCTGGAAGAGAAGACAAAAAAATAGGTACATGTATTAAAATACGTTAATTTAGTGTTCGCATAATATCATAATATGTTTTTAATGTACTTTGACAAACTGGAAACAACCAACATTAACAGAAAGTAATAAATGTGTTTAGTCTTTGTGTCCAGTTGATAATTTGCAAGGAGTGATTATTGCACTTTTTGTCATGCATTTATAATGAAATAGCAGTAAAATAAATTAATCTAAAATAGTAAGGAGTGGGCACTATCACTGAATTTATCAGCACTCCAGAACCTAAAAGAAATAAATGAGAAACAACACAAAATCCATTATATACATTTATGTCCTATTAATAACACAAAAGAGCTCTACTGGATAGGTGGAGAAGTTTCCAGAGCCCTGAGAATATGTATTCTAGTTAACATGTCAATAGCAAATTTCGTAAGCTTAATGGAACCAAAGTTTAGGTTTCCAAATAGATTGAATGACACAGATATATTCATTGAAAAGGAGTGGTCAATGTTAAATAGGATTTCTTACTAGAGAAGAACATAACACTGATAATTGAATAAACTTAATAATCGAACTGACACAGATATGGAAGTACTATGAATCATCTATATGTGAAGTAAAAAGAAAAAAATGGCAGACTCATTTATAAACTCTCCTTTATCCATTTTGGATGTCTTTTATCAACTTAATTTCAGCTGTAACTGCAGAAACTTTATTCTGTCCTTAATGCTATAGGAATGGAATAAATAATAATGATAAACTGCTGAGTCAATGTAGGAAAAATTATTTTTAAGAGCATAATTCCTACCAACTGAACATAATTTCCAAAGTGATGCTTTGCCTTTTTCTACTATTTGGTAATGATAATTACTGAAACATTTCAATTTAATTACATTACTTCATTTCTTCTTTTCATACTATTTATTTTACCAAGATGGTTGTTGGGATGTGTCATTGAGTCGCCTACAATTCATAGAGACCCTATGTACAATAGCTCTGAACCCTGCCCTGTCGTGAGCCAATCTCACTGACTCTGACACAACTACCCCTATTGCCCTAGTCACTGTATCAATCCATCTCATACAAAGTCTTCTTCTTCTGCACTGACCCTACACCCTTCTGAGCATGATGTCCTTCTTCAAGGTTTGGTTCCCCCTGGTCACATGCCCAAAGTATGTGAGATGGAGCTTCAAAATCCTATTCTCCAAGGAAAAACTTGATTTCACCCTCTCCAAGACAGACCTATTTGTTCACCTGGAGGTCCCTGGTATGTTCAAGACTCTTCTCCAGCATCACAGTTCAAAGGCATCGATTCTTCTGTCATCCTTAGTTATTGCCCAGCTCTCTGATGCATAGCAAGTAATTGCAAAGAACATGGCCTGAATCAGACTCACCTTAATGTCTAGACTGACATAATTGTTCATCAACATTCTGGAGAGATCCCTGACAACAGATTTTCCCCAAATGCAATTCATCCTTTTTATTTCCTCACCATTGGTTCTAAAAGTTTTGGTTGTGCAGCTGAGAAAACTGTAACTGTTAACAACCTCAATCTCTTCTCCTTCTATCATGGGGGGACCAATTGGCCTAGTGGTGAGAATCTTTGTCTTCTTGATGTTAAACTTTAATCCATATTGAATACTACGGCCCATGTATTTTTTTAGTATATCACGGTAGAAAGGTTCTAAGTATGACCATAATTCTCCACATGGAGGGTAATTGTTAATTTTGAGGGCCAACTTGGCCGCCTATGCTTCTTTGGCTTCTAGTTACAATGCCATCATTCCCTTGATGAATCTAACATTATGTATCCATTACCTTATCCATTTACTATAGTATATGAAATCTACTATGGTAAAATAATTTTCTTTGTCATATCAGGCATAATGTAATCACTTCCAGGTGGCACAGTCCATAGGAAATTACACTGGGAGTTACAAAGATCAAGCCTCTTTGGTTGCTTGAATCTACCAGCATGAATCTAGTTTAGTGTGATTTACAACCTCAGAAACACACTAGAGAATTAGCTATGAATCCAATTCAATTCAATGAACCTGAGAGTTTGAGTTTAGTAAAGAGTTATATAATATGGTCACCACCATGAGAAGATCTGCTATGAATGGTCAGTTGAATCAAAGTGTCATCAGGGGCTGTGGCATAAGTCTGATGTCTGACAAACTCTGTTCCTTTTATTCAATCTGAATGCTGAACCTGGCCTATCACCTCTGGTTCTTCATACTCAACTAGCAGCTGATCTCCCAAGTCAACCTTGGTGTTATCATCCTCTGAAGCCAGTGGGCTGCCACTTTACCTGTTCATCTTGGATCTGTCAATCTCTGGAGGAGTTTTTTTTTTTCTCTTGAGGTCTAATCTATGGATCTAGAACTTGTGTCTACATGTATAAGGGCCATTTTTTTAGATAAAGCTAGCTTTCTATGTAAAATTAAATATGTTGTTGTTGATTGCCTTCAAGTTGAGCACAACTCATAGTGACCCTATGAAGAAAAGTCCTCAAGCCCCTCTACAACTACAACATTTATCGAAGTTCATAGAATTAATGATATATATTTATTTAAAAATATAGAGATAGATAATTTGTTGTTGTGTGCTGTTGAATCAGAACCAACTCATTACTGATCCTTTACAGCATTTTCAGTGGCTGTAAATTACAGAAGAACACATTTCCCATGATTTATTTTGCTTGTTTCATATTTTCATTCTTGATCCAATTTGAGATAGCCTTGAAAATCTTCTTATTCCTTAGAGATGAATAGCACAAAGCAAGTATATCTTCTCTAGCTTAGTTTTGGTTCCCCTTACATATGCTGCATATAGTCAGTAAATGGAGTGTGACATAAGACTTACACAGAGGACAAAGGGGAAAGTGAGAGCAGAATTATGACAACATTAAATGCAGTATCTAGACAAGCCCCAAATAGTTAATAGTGTCCCTTCTCCTCCTCAGTTGTATTTCAGTTCTTAAAATTTGTAAACACCATGAGAAGAAAACTTTTGACCCCTTGATGTTTCTCTCTTCACATTTCAACCCACATGACTTCCCTCCAAAGTTGTTCTTTTAGCTGAATTCCACTGCTTCTCTCTGGATTTGACCCAAGACTATTAAAAAAAAGTCCCAAATCTCTAATAATGTCTAATAAAGCCCCAAAATTATCTTTGCTCCTATTCAAGTTATTAATATCATCTATTCAAATATAAAGCTCAATTTCCTTAAAAGGCTACTTGAATATATAACTTATCATCCTGTCCTCACTTATCATTTACTCCTTAATTTAACTCATTTCTACCTCTCCACAACTACTCTTTTTCCAAACTAGTGAAGATTTTTCAATTCTCATTTTTCTGATCTCAGCATTATAAAACACAAGAGACTTCTTACTATTTGAATCACTCCTCTTCTTGTGAACCTTAAGAGCAAGATCACTTAGGCTTCTTTTGTTGTGCGTTGTTGTTGTTGTGTACCATAGAATTGGAATCGACCCATAGCTGACCATCCAGTGAGTTTTCAGAGGCAGTTAATTACACAGGAGGAGATTGCCTATCCATCTGTGGCTTCAAACCATGTGCCTTCAGAATTGCAGTGCAGTTTCTTGCTACTAGGCCACCAGAGCTCCCTTAGACCTCTGATTTTTCTACCTTTGTACTTGTGTCTTTTTTTTCCTTAATATTAATTAGCATACAGTTCCATAATTTCTTCTAAACTTCAGTCTTTTTCCTGAAATAATACTACTGTAGAATTAAATACCACTCATTTGTTTCTAACTCCTTAACTTTTATCTCCATTGTGAAGATCCTTTCTAATCTATAAATGCACTAAGTCAACAACTTTGTAAGGCATTTCTGTCTCAACTCTCAAGGTCTTGACAGAATGATTTTACCCTTCCGTTGATCCTTCTTGATGACATTGTATTATAGCATCCTTTAACCTCATCTATAATCATAGACATCATTATAAGTAATACTAAATTACAGTCAGACGTAACCAAAGATCCATTCATTTATGCTCAGATCTAAAGGGAAATGATCAGTCCCACTTTCAGCCCTAGCTCCTGGGCTTTCAGCATTAGCCGGGGCCCTGGACTCTCATACAAATATTAGGTTCTTCAACAGCATTAAAAAAAATTCTGCTTATACCAGAAGTTCTAGAAATTATCATTGATTAGAGAGTATTAAGATTTTCTATAGTCTACAACACAGCTGCGTAATCAATTGTGGGAGAGAACACAAAGGAATGAAAAATGTTCAATTCTTGTCTACTACACCTTCTGCAAGTACCAAGCAACCAGGATGAAACCTGAGTTGATCTCCTCTGCTTGACATGTATTTTAGTAAAGCTGTGCCCCCCACCCCCGCCAAGTTAACTGCACAAGACTTCTAATGAAGAGACATGAGGATATCAAACTTTCTCAGAAAGCACCCTAAGCTTTTGAAATGAAGTCATGTTTTTAAAGTGGAAGTTAATTCTAAGTTAGCTTATGCTTTTTATCCCTAGAGTAGGATAAGTAAGTGTGCAATTGATTTTAATTTAATATTCATGGTGTATTACAGCTGCCAGGGAATATAAGATTATTTTAAAGAAAGAAACTACAGCTTGGACCTAACCTTACCCTTAAAATTATTGCCAGAGTTACAGGGACACTCTTGAATACTAAAGAGCATGTATATTGAAAATAATTTATAAACTCATTTTTTATAAAGAAATGCCTATACCAATATTCAAAAGCAGAAGTGTGCTATGGAGACCACAAGCAGAACTCTTTTTTTTTTTATTTTCTATGTCATGACCTACTTGATGTAAAATTGGTGCTGCAATAACTTGTTATAGAACTTTCTCTCTAGGTCTTCCCTTGGCGGATTCGTTATAGGTTCCCAGTGAAATGCCACTTAAACAGAGAGGACTTCCCTAACCACATAACCCAGTCAGTTGTTGCTGTGTGCTGTCAAATTGGAACTGACCCATAACTGACCATAGTGAGTTTTAAGAGGAAGTTAATTGCAGATTGCCCATTCTTCTCTTGTGGTACTACTGGTGGATTTGAACCATGTGCCTTCAGGATTACAGTGCAGCTTCTTACCACTAGGCCACCTAAGCTCCAGACTGCTCCATTATATGATATTTATTATTACATGAAATTATATGCCCAGATTATTTATTCTTTTTCTATCTTTTCTCAAAGAGCCACAATCAAACATAAGCTCTGCAAGAATATAAACAAGGCATGCTTTAATTACGATCACAATACCACCATACCCCATAGTGCTGTATGCACAGAACAACTTCACCCTTTCTGAAATTCATGATATTTATGATTTATGTAGAAGCAAACTTAAGCATATTTGAAAAGCTTGTAGACAGGAAAATTTAAAGCAAAGCATATAATATTATTTTCCATTTAATAAAGTCTAATTAGTAAATACATGTAAAATGAAGCCTGAATATTCTTTACTGTCATCGAATGTTACCTAGAACCAGTTACAGATTGGTATCTTAACATTACTGAATTTTTGGTTGACAAAGTAAAATGCAAGGACAACATAGCACATTTCATTTCACATAAATATTGTTCTTCATGTCACAAACTCTCTTCCAGTCATTTACTCAAACAAACAAACAAAAACCAAACCACATTACTGCCAGGTAGAAATCAACTCGTAGCTGACATTTCGGTTGGTCCTAGGCTGTAAATGAAGTGGGAGAAGATTACTCATTTTTCTCCTCAGAGCTTCTGGTGAATGAATTCAAACAGCCAGAGAGCTCAATATTTGGTAAGTAGCACAACACCCTAGAGACTACAGCACTAGAGAGCCCTATTTAATAAATGATGAAGTGGTATTATATCTGGCTTGGTGACACTAATACTATTAACTTACTTTATGAAAAGTTTAGCGCAAAATAACATTGCTCTGGCAATCAAGTCTAAAGGGGCTAGTGCTTTGATGTCAATGCTATTTCATTTTCTACTTCAACTTAAAAATTCATGAAGGAAACAAGAGAATATAAGACAGAACTTTCCTTTGATCTTAATTGACAGTAACTTCTTTTTTTTCAATAATATAAAGCTATGTTATTTATTATTGCTTTTAAGCCATTTAACACCAAGAAGAAGAATATATGAAATACAAAAGAATGCATTTGTGATGGGAAACTCTGGCCCACAAACAAGTTTTCATCCAGAGATCTCAAGCATGTTTTACAAATGCTTTACTGCCCCATAGGATTTTAGAGATCAGCTAAGTAGCTTAGCTGTATAACAAGTCACAGTTGAAGAGGAGTTTGTCAGGTATATCAAGGATGATTTCTTGGCAGTCTCTCAGATCAGGACACATTCAATATGGCTCTGAGAAAAACCTTATCTGACCTCTATAAATAAGATTAAAT
Source organism: Elephantulus edwardii (assembly GCF_000299155.1). Classification (NCBI taxonomy): domain Eukaryota; kingdom Metazoa; phylum Chordata; class Mammalia; order Macroscelidea; family Macroscelididae; genus Elephantulus; species Elephantulus edwardii. The sequence goes on along the minus strand of NW_006399757.1, from coordinate 5,782,536 downwards.
ACTTTTTTCTTCTATTCCTTGGTTCACATAACACAAAAATCTCACGCTTTGCCACTTTGTTAAGGCCATTTATAAAATATCCCCCCACCCATGACACCCCCTCACTAGGTTAAGAATTATTGGGAGGCACAAAAATAATTTTTTCATATTGAATGGCTATTGAATGACTAAAATTTTAATTATACTTGATTATGTTGAGATATATATATATATATTATATAATATACATATAAATAGCACTTTGAAGTCCATAGACCATGCTCTTCCACTATATAATTTACTCCAAAATTATTTTACCTTCTGAGGTGTTCTATCTATGAGCAGACATCCTTTTCTCTCTCTCTTATGCCATGTTGCTGCATGCCAACTACAAAGCTTGCTACCTTTATGTCTAATGTGATACAGCACATGGGTATTCCACTCCCAATTGTTGCAAGAACATAGAAACAGCCCCAATGTCCAACCACAGTAAAATGGATTGAGAAATTATGGTCCATTCACATGATGAAATACTACACAGCAAGCAGGAGCAATGATTATATTAATTACTACCTAACTTGGGAGGGACTGGAGAGCATTATGCTAAATGAACAAACTCAGTCCAACAAGGACTAATACTGTATAAGTTCATTATCATAGAACGAGTATTAGGATCCATGAGGGGAAAGGGGGTGCAGAGGAGTGAGGATGGGGGTGTTAATCATAGGGTTGCACAATTTGATACATAGAGGGGGTTTGAAGGAAATGGGAAAGATCCAGTGTGAAAAACAGTACATATGAAATTTGTAAATAACTTTGCACGTACCAAGCAGTGTAGAAACAAGTGTGTTACACTGAAGCAGCTTGTTTTCCAAAGAAGAGGAATTATTTAGAGTAGCAAAACTAGGTACCTCCTAGGCTGCTGCTGTCAAGGCAGGTTCTGAGATGCATCCAATCTTATGAGTGCCAGGTCACCTGCTACCAAAGGTTGTAACAAATACAATTCAGTTACAAAGGGAAAAAACAGGAATATATCTTTAAAACAAAAAATCAAATGAGGAGAAACAATTGCAAATATTCAATACAATTTGAACATGGGATGGAGAAAGGGTGAATCTTGGAAAAATCAAATCATCAAAACCAAAATAGAAATGTGCAAAGAATTGGAGTCCAAAAAGCAAAAGGGCCAAACAGGATCCACACCATACACAACCCAACCGTCAACTCAAGATGGATCAGAGAGACCTGGGATTATAGCCTAAAACCATAAAGCTCATTAGAGACAAACTGGGATCAAGCTTAGATAGCCTAGACTATGGCATAAAGAGATTGCCAAATATAGTCAGAAGTGCACTATCTCGAGAGGATAAAACTGATGAATGAGACCTTCTAAAGATTAAATCCCTGTGAGCATCAAAAACATTTTCTAACAAAAAAATTTATGGAATATTACAGGGCCTTCACAAGAAAAAAGACTGATAACACAGTAACAAAATGGGCAAAAGACTAGGTAGTGGAAGAACATAATTCTAAATATCACTTATGATCATATGAAATTAGTCAGAAAATATTGCAGAAATGAGGACTATGATTACCATCAATATTTCTTCCTTGCATCTAGCTAGCTGAAAGCTTAATTGATTTTGCTTATCTAGAGCATTCAGTTTAAGACAATATAATAATTTTACCCTCAATTTCACTGTTTGTTGTTTTTGTGATACTGGAAGGTATGCCAGCATTATTTCAAAAGCCAGCAGGATCTCCCATAGTGGACAGACTTCAGTGGAGTGTGCAGATTGAAACTCAGAAAGGAGTGTATCAAGGTTGTATCATTTCTCCATACCTATTCAATCAATAAACTGAGTAAAGTTCTTTGTGAAGGGTGACTATATGAAAAATAATGTGTGTAATCAGGACTAGAGGAAGACTCATCAATAACTTTTGTTTTGCAGATGATACAATCTTGGTTGCTGAAAATGAAGAGTACTTGGAGCAGTTGATACAGAAGACAATAGACTACATAGCCTTCAATATGGGTTACATTTCACCATCAAGAAAACAATTTTTTAAAAAAAAAGAAAAATATTCATCATTACTGGACCCATAGACATCATGATAGAAGGAAAACAATTGAAGTTGTTAACAATTTCATTTTACTTGGTTCAGAACAAAACATCCTGTGTAGCAGCAGTCAAGAATTCAAAAAATATGTTGCCTTAGGGAAATCAAGAATCTATCCAAAGTTCTATCCAAAAGTTCTAAAGAGCAAGAATGTCAGCTTAAAGACCAAGGTGTGTCTCCCTCAAACCTTGATATTTTCAATTGGTTTCTATGCATTGAAAGTTAGACAATGAATAAGGAAGGTCAAAGAAGGATCGGTGCCTTTGAACTATGGTGTTAGCAAAGAGTGTTGAACATGCCATGGACTGCCAAAAGAACAAGCGAATCTTTCTCAAAGTAAGTGCAGCCGGACTGATCTTAAGAGTAAAGTTTGTAAAAGTTTGTCTCACCTACTTTGGCCATAATTTCAGAAGGAACCATTCCTTAGAGAGAGACATTATGGTGGAAAGGTAGAGAGTGGGTAAAGTAGAGGAAGATCTTCAACAAGATAGATTGGCATGGTGATTGCCACAATAAACTTGAGCATGACTGAGATTATAAGGATGGTGCAAGATAGGAAAAAAAATGATGCCTGTTGCTCAGAGGATTACTACTCAGTCACAGTCAACTTGTCAGCACCTAATAACAGCGTCCCGACTAAGGCAGATTAAGAAGACCTGGTGATCTCCTTCTAAGATTTTGTTGAGTAAAAACATCATGGCTACCAATGAGGGAGTTTTTCTTTTGCTTTTCAAGGAGAGG
>NW_006399757.1:5737955-5779190 GCF_000299155.1 Elephantulus edwardii | reverse complement strand
ATTAATTATTAAAATTATTATTTTAAAAACCAGAATGTTGCAGATGATCAAGAAATAATAATACTGAAGAAAAGGGGGGAGACTGCCCTGAAAACACTAGCAAAAAAATAGAACTCCATAACTGGCAATCAATTGGATGTTTCCATATTACTTGGCCAGGCTATTAGGAGTGTTCTATATGACTACTCATTTCAGAGAAAATTTATCCAACAGAATGCGGGAATTTTTATACTGTATCACTGACATCACTCCAAGTAAAATTTTGCTGAATGTATTGAAATGCTGTATCAGCAGTATATCCACAGAGAACTGGAAGATATTAAAGCTGGATTCAGATGTGAATATGTGAAATGAAGTTTATGATTTCTGATGTCAGATAAATCTTAAATTAAATGAAAGAGGACCAAAACCAGTTTAATCTGTGTTTTATTGACTACATAAAGGCATTTGACTAAATAAATGTATTGTAATAAATTATGATAACATTATAAAGATTGAGAATCCCAGAATACTACATTGTGCTCATTAGGAACCTATACATACACCAAGAAGCAACCATTTGAACAGCACAAGGGGCTGGCTACTCATTAGAAACAGGAAAAGTGCACACTGAAGTTGTATCATTTTGCCATATTTATTCAATCTACATTGAACAAATAATGTGAGAAGCTAGACTATATGGCATCAGGATTGGATGAAAACTTACTAAGACCTGCACTATTCAGATGACACAACCTTGTTTGTTGAAAACGAAGAGACCTTGAAATATTGTAGTTGTGGTTATGTTCCATCAAGTCACCTGCAACCCTATGTACAACCGTTCTGAAGCCTGCCCTATCCTGAGCCAGTTTTACTGATTTCAACACACCAGATGATACAACCTAGCTTGTTTAAAGTGAATAACTTGAAACACTATTGAAGGTAAAAGACTATATATTCTTCTTTAGGGCTTATCGTAATTCAATCATTGGCATCAAGTCAGAGCCAACTCATATCTGACTTTCGAGCAGGTTTTCACAGGCTATAAATCACACTGGCACAAAAGTCACTTGCTGTGTATCTGAGAGCTGGGCAATAAATGTCATAAAAATTGATGCTTTTGGACAGTTGGAGAAGAGTGTTTATGATTCCATGGACTGCCAAAAGAACAAACATGTATGTGTTAGAGAAGGTGCAGCCAGTGTGCTCCTTGGAGGCAAGATAAATGAAGCTTTGTCTCACTTACTTTGGAAGTGTTGCTAGGAGAGACACTATACTTGGGAAGATGGAGGGGCAGCGAGGGAAAGGAAGACCTTCACCAACATGGATTGACACAGCGACTGCAGCAATGGGCTTGAATGTGTCAGATATTGTAAGGATAGCATGATCAGTTCAGATCTGTTGTTCACAGAGTCACTGTGATTCATACCTGACTCAATGGCACCTGACAACAACAATAAAATCACCCTTGTCAAGATTGTCCATCTTTCTCCCAGAGAGTCACTAATGGATTCAAACACCAGAGAGGCACAATTTTCAGGCTAGTAGTGAAACTTCCTACCAGCTAGACCACTTTAGCATAAAGGAAACAAAAATCCTCACAACAAGACCAATATGAAGCATCATGGAAAATGGAGAAAAGATTGAAATTATCTATTTTACTGGTTGTACAATCGACTTTTAATTGCATAAAATGTATGGTAAACCTTGACAATGAATACAGAAGTCCAAATAAGATTTTTTGACATTTTAATTAATGTATTGGTGAAGAATATGATATATATGACAGACTAACAGAAGAAAGAACAAATCTTTCTTGGAAGCAGTATAATCGGAAAGTTTCCTGGAAGTAAGGATAGTGAAACTTCATATCACATATTTTGGTCAACCAGCCCTTGAAGAACAATACCATGCTTGCTGAAGTTGAGGATCAATGAAAAATGAGATCTTCAATGAGAAGGATTGACTTAACAGGTGTAAGAAAGGGCTTAATCATTGCAATGATAATGAGGATGGTTCCGGATGGAACAGTGCTTATTTTTTTTTTTAATGTAGGGTCATTGCGATTGTGTTGTTGCACATACACACCATACAACATCAACAACATGTGACAGCATTTGTAAGGCAGGAAACATTTTAAAACATTTACAATTGCAGTTGTGCTGACTTGATATAAGAACTCAAAACATCCATTTGCTAGAAATCCAGATTCTTGTAAGTGGAGATCTTCTTTCTCCCTTTTCCTTTATTTCCTTCTTTGATGTTCTATTCTCTTATTATTGAGTATACCTCCACATGTTTAAACTACTAAACCAGGTGACTTGATTTTATCAGTAGAAAATGAGTAAGGTCCATGCCGTGGTCCCATAATTTAAGATACCTAAATTTCATTTCAGACTAAAAGTAGAGGGAAGTTGAGGCTATTCATTGAGCCATTTTGAGATATTTAGAAGAAAAATCCTATTTGTGATTGCTAAAGTTACCATTCAGTTGAATTCATTGCCACTATTTAAAGTGATGGCAAATCACTTGATCCTGACTCAAAATCCCCAATTAATTTCAATAGCAATTCAGAGCATGTATTTAATACTCACTTCAAGAGTGGTATATTCACTTCTCATTTTTCACAGTTTTCTTTTCTATCCAAGGAATTATTTCCCCCAGAGAGAACCACCTAGATAGACTGAAACAATTGTTATAAAAGGTTGCTTTGCACCAACTTAATTTTTGACTATTAATCAGGGAAACCTAATTAGATGTGCTATTTTCTAAATCCTCAATTTTTGAACGTGAAAGTCTAAAAAGTATTCCTCCCCATTTTTTCCAATTATTAAGTTTGGAAAAAACATAAGTATTGATTTCCTCAACATTTTGAACTAAATTTTTAAGTTAAAAAAAGATAAAAACTATTAGAAACTTAGTTATTTTATTTGTAATAAAATTATGTGAGCTCTACTTGACAAGATTGCTTTAGAACTAAAGCTTTGAAACCTGTCACAGGTCTTAAAAATAAAATTGCTTGAGTAGCTGAAGAGAACTGTATTAAAATGCAAATTTCCGGCTGTTAATATTTCTTCAAAAACCAATAATCCCTCAAGGCCACCAATATGTCATAATACTTAATGGAAAAATATCCCTTAGGCAGAATGGCCTTTCTAAGTTGACTTTTGATTAAACTTAAAATATTATATGGTGAAAATTTAAAATAAAAAAGGGAAAAATAAATATAAGACTCAAATAAAATGTTAGCCAATATGCAGGTAGATGCAAAGGAAGGAGAAATGCCCCTTATAACATTTTTTTTTGTAATCCACCCTGCTTGAAAATTAACAAACTGATAATTGGTAATTTAAAGTACATACCTCTTCCAACAAAGTTCAATAATTAAAATTTGTGTTTGTCTTCGTGTTTGAAAGCAAGTGTCCATTTGAAACATGAGAATACTTGGGGAGGAAATGGTTAAATTTCAACATAAGCATTACTTTACTTTTTAATAGGATCCACAGAGATAATAAACTATTGAAAATGTTATTTTGTGAAGAGTTTGTTTGGATAGTACTGTAAAGGTATACTAAACTTCCAAAAATATAGATAAATTCTTTTCTTCCTAATATGATTATGAAAGCATTTGAACATTCATAATAGTTGGAAAATGGTATACAGCAGACCCAAATGCTATGTAACTAGATTCTAAAAACCATTTCAAATACCTGTTTTATGCTCATTTACCTAAGAATCTGTTTATTGTAAGAGTAATACTAAAAGTCACGTTTAACAGGAATTTTAAATTCATGCTCAAATCATTAGAATACTGGTTGAGCTAATTTAGTCAAATCTGAAGTTAAATTTTCCTATAAGTCTATTAAATATAAGAAGCTAAAAGTGTAAACTTATGAATGTAAAAATTTAAGCCTATAAATATAAAAATATAATCATAATCAATCTATAAAACTAAAAACAATGTAAGCCTGTAAATGGTTTAAGTTACTTTTCATTTTCTCTCATATAAAACAAGATCAAGAATTTTCTTTATTTTGTTTTCCTATATCTTTGGCCGAGACATGAAGCAGTCCTCTTCACAGATGCTTGATCCAACATAGGTAAATACCTTTAAAATGTATTCTGCCTTCTAAAGTACTTTCTGTCATAACAGTTGCTGTTATTTTTGCCTCGAGGAATTTAGATACCCTAGTAACTAATGACAACAAAAGACACAAACCATCATCTTTTGAGGATGTAACCGTGTGTGTGCATTTATTCATCAATGAAGACCTCCATATTTATTATATATTAGACAACTTCACAGGTGTCTCTGAATATAAATGGTCCATAAATTAAGTAACTAGGAACGTGGCAATAATGCTCTAGGTATAAAATATTTTGGTAAATAAGGTACAAATGAGGCTCATAGTTGTCAGTAAAACTGAGTAGTAATAGAAACTTTTAATTTACACTAACTGGAGGCTCTTTTTTTTAAGAATTACCCTTATTCCATTGAACAAGAATTTGTATACAGCAGCTGAACATTTTTAATGTTAAATAGAAAGAGCTTTAAGATTTGTTCCTAATAACTACACTCTTTCCTTATTTTTGACACAAATATAGAATTATGTATGTGTTAGAAATCAAGAAAATAGATGAAAAATCAAATGAAAACAGTAAGGCAGGAGTAACTGTATTACCATAGATAACTCAATGACCCCTAAGAAATACTTCTTTATACATATAAATGTATCTATTGAAAATAAACTAAAATGACTATCTGAAACATTCTTTGTTTATAAAGATTGCTTAGAGAAAAATAAGGAGCATATATAATCATTTGTTGTTATGTACCATCAAGGTAGGATTAACCCATATGTGACCCTCCTGTCATAAGGGAGGAGATTGTCCATCCTTCCCCCAAGGAGCAGCTGGTGGATTTGAACTGTGTGCCTTCAGTGTTGTAGAACAGCTTCTTATCCACTTGGTCACCAGAGCTCAACACTTACTTACCCTAGAAAAATTCCTAAAAGCTTACAGAATAACACTGTGATTTCTTGCTATTTTCCAACATGAAAATGCTATTTATTTTCTAGTGAAATAAAATATGGTTTACATGTGTGTGGAAAATCAGATCATGAAAAGATCTATGAAAACTATATTTTCCTAGATAATATATTCTAATTAATAAAAATTTCTGACCTACTCTCAGATAACTTCCTAAACCACTGTGAATAGTACCATAAAGTTGGGGGAATTATGACAACTGCCTGAAGATTTTACATCTCTGATCATGAATCTTTATCACTAAATTCTGTAAAAGTGACAGAACTATTTTGACAACTGATGTCTTAACAATCAATGTGTTTACTCAATGCATTGCTGAAACATTTCCCCCCATTTATGATTCATTTCAACAATAAGAAAAATAAATAAATCCTGGAAAAACATTTCTGAAATACAATGGTCTACTTTTCATGGGTTTGGAGTATCCCTTTCTGTTTATAGTTTGAAACTAGGTCTCCAGTTTATGAAACAGATACGTCCCTCATCTATGCCAACTATTTAGAAAGATTGCTACATGGCCAACTGACTGGAGATCTATGTTTGTGCCCATTTCAAAGAGAAGGGATTCAGCAGGATGTTGAAATTCTTGAGCAATATAATTAAGTTCACTGAATATAATTTTTAAATGACTAAAACAGTACAGTGAATAGTGCAGTCAGAATTTCAAGCTGAGTTCAAAAGAGATCATGGAACAAGGTATATTATTGCTGATGTACATTGACTCTGGGGCAAAAGAAGAGAACATAAAAATATTTTTACTTGTGTTTTATTGCTATGCAAAGCTAAACCTGACTATGGGAACATAATAGATTATGAGCAAAACAATGCCTAATGGCGCTTCCAACAAAGAAGCAGTTGAAACAAAACAAGAGGATACTGCATGATAAAAAAAAAAAAAACACACAACAAACAACAGGAAAGGTGTATGTCAAGATTACATCCTTTCACCACACATATTTAATATATATGCTGAGAAATAATTCCAGATGCTAGGCTGTATGAGGAAGAATATAGCATCAGGATTAGAAGAAGATTCATTAACAAACTGCATTGTACAGTTACAATCTTTTTACTGAAATTAAAGACTTGAGGCACTTACTTTAAAAAAGTCAAAGATTACAGCCTTCAATGTGGATTATACCTCATAATCAAAACAAAAATCCTCACAACTGGACCAATAGGCAACAGCATGATAAACGGAGAAAAGATCAAATTTGGCCATTATTTTCTTTTACTTGGATTTGCACTCAAAACCAATAGAAGCAGGAGTAAGAAAAGTAGTATCACCAAGAAAAAAGAGTTTCATTAATATTTTGTTTTGTTGTTGTATGTGCAAGTCAGATCTGACTGACACAGGAGGAGACTGCCCCATTCTTCTCCAGGATCAAAGCTCAGCAGAGCTCTCTTGGGTTTTATTATTATTCAAGACTATTTAGTAAAGCCACCATGGCTACCAACAGATCTCTCACATGGATGGACCCTGGAAAGATGCACAAGCTGAGATTTGGGAAAAATCCTCAACGTAGGCTATTTATGTTTTATTGACTGTGCAAATGCACTTGACTGTGGATCATAGCAAATTTTGGATAACATTGAGAAGAATGGAAATTCCAGAAGAGAACACTTCACTATGCTACGTGAAACCTTTATGTAGGACAAGAAATTATCAGAAGTTACAATGGAATACTGCATGGTTTAAAATCAGGCAAGGTGTGTATCCTTTCTCTATACCTATTAATATATATGCTGAGCAAATAATTTGAAGAGCTGGATTTTATAGAGAAGAATGTAACATCAGGATTGAAAGACAACTCATGAACAACTTGGGTTATGCAGATGACACAATCATGCTTGTTGAAAGTGAGGAGGACTTGAGATACTTGCTGCAGAAGATTAAGGACTACGGCCTTCAATAATAGATTTCATCTAAACATCAAGAAGGCAAAAATCCTCAGCACTGAATTAATAAGCAACATACCACTAGGTGGAGAGAAGACTGAAACTGTCAATGATTTTATCTTACGTAGATTCACAATAAACAGTGTTGGTACTAGAAGTCAAGAAGTCAAAAGAAATATTGTATGGGGACACTCTGCTATCAAAGCCCTCTAAAAAGTACTGAGGAAAATGATGGCATGTTAAAGACTAAGGTGAACCTGATTCATGCCATGGTATTTTTCACTCGCTTGCTATACATCTGTCTTATGCTTTGGAGATGTTATCAAGAGGGACGAGTCCTTGTAGAATATCATCATGCTTGAAATGTAAGGGTCAGTGTAAGAAAAGAAGACCCTTGACAACACAGATTTATATAGTGACTGTAGCAATGGGTCTCAGTGTGCCAGAGATGGTGAGGTTGGCTCAGGATAGGAGAAAGTTCAGAGCCATAGTTCATAGGATTGCTAAGAATCATAGTTAACTTGATGGTTGTTGTTGTAGGTAGGTGCCATTGAGTCGAGTACGACTCATAGTGATCCTATGAACAAAAGATCTGAAACTAGTCCTGTCCTGTGCCATCCTCACACCTCTTGAAACACAAGAGCCCATTGCAACAGTCACTTGTCTGGTTTAGGGTCTTCCTCTCCTTTGCCAACACTCCACCCTTCCCAACACCATGTCTTTCTCCGAGGAATAGCACCTCCTAGAAATATATTCAAAGTATGTTAGGTGAAGCCTCATCATTCTTGCCTCCAAAGAACACTCTGGCTTAACTCTCTTCAAGAAATATCTATTTGTTTTCTTGGTTGTCCATGGAATGTTCAGTGTTCTTCTCCAACACCACAGTTCAAAGGCATCAATTCTTTTTCTCTCATCCTTATTCATTGTCCAGGTCTCAGATGAATAGCTTGTAATTGAAGTACTATGGCCTGAATCAGATGCACCTTGGTCCTCAAACTGACATCACTACTCTTCAATAATTTGGAAAGGTCCCTAATTGCAGATTTTCCCATTGCAATGTGTCTCATTATTTCCTGACTGTTCATACCAAGGGTGTTAATTGTGGATCCAAGCAAGATGAAGCTATGGACAGTTTCAATCTCCTCTCCATACATCATGGTGTGGCCTATTGGTACAGTGATAAGAATTTTTGTTTTCTTCATATTGAGACACAATTCATACTGAAGGCTGCATTCCTTGATCTTCTGTGAAAAGTGCTTCACAAACAAGCAGCAAGTAAGGTTGTGTCATTTGCATAATGCAGGTTATTGATGAGTCTCCCTCCAGTGCTGATGCCATACTCCTCTTTATAGAGTCCAGACTCTCAGATAATTTGCTCAGCATGTAGGCTTAGACTGAGTAGGTGTGGAGACAGAACACGCCCCTGATGTACCCTCTTCCCGATTCCAATCTATGCAGTGCTCTCCTGCTCCATTTGCACAACAGCCTCCTGGTCCAGGTATAGGTTCCTCATGAGCACAATCAAGTGCTCTGGGATTCACATTCTTCTCAATGTCAGACACAATTTGTCATGATTTACACAGTCTTTACATAGTCAATAAAGCACAAATAGACATACTTCTGGTATTTACTTTCAGCCAGGATCTGAAATCACCAATGATATCCCTAGTGCCATGGCCTCTTCTGAATCCCGCTTGAACTTCTGGAAATTGCATATCTATGTACTGTTCCAAATGGTTTTGAATCATCTTCAGCAGTATTTTGCTAGTATGTAATACCAATGATATTGTTTGATAATTTACACATTCAGTTGGATCACCATCTTGAGAATAGGAACAAATAGAGACCACTTCCAATGCATTGGCAAGACAGCCATCCTCCAAATTTTCTGGCATAGACTGGTGAGTGCATCCAAGGCTGCATCTGTTAATTTGAAACAAGCCAATTGGTATCCAGTTGATTCCTGGGACCTTATTTTTTTACCAATGCCTTCAATGCAGTTTCTACTTCCTCTTTCATTTCCATTGGCTCCTGTTCATATGGTACTGCCTGAAATACTGACTTGGTGGTACATACAAATATATATCTAAAATCTGGACAGTGAATAAGTATGACAGAAAAAGAATGCATGTCTTTGAGTTGTGGTATTGGAGAAGAGTACTGAATATCCTATTGATTGTCAAAAGGATGAACATATATGTCTTGGAGAAAGTGCAACAAGGATGGTAAAGCTTTGTCTCACATACTTCGGACATGCTGTTAGGAGAAGCCAATTCCTTGGAAAATTGATGGGTCATCAAAACAGATAAAGATCCTCAATGAAATGTATTGACACAGTCACTATAGTAATAGGTTCATGAGAAAAGTGCATGAAGGGAGAGATTCAGAATTTGTCATAGTATCACTATGGGTCATAATCAACTCCAAAATAAAGCTAGACTATTGAAAGGGATAAATTCACTCAGTATTTCTTAAGCTGAAGGAACTAAAGAACAAATTAAAGCCTCAAGTTGCAATACTTAAGGATGATGTGGGCAGAATGCTGAATGACCCACAAAGCATCAAATGAAGATGGAGGGAGTACAAAGAATCACTATATCAAAGGAGTTCACTGACACAGAAGACCTAAATGAAACAACATATTATCAAGTGTCTTTGGTCTTGAAGGAGGAAGTCTGAGTTTTTCTGAAAGAATTGACAAAAAAAAAATCCCAGGAATTGATGGCATACCAATTGGCATATTTCAACAAGCAGATGCTTCCCTGGATGTGCTCACCAGGTTGTGTCAAGAAATCCGGAGGACAATGACCTGGCCAACTGACAAGAAGGAATCCTTATTTGTTCCCATGCCAAAGAATAGCTGACATGGAAGAGTGTGGAAATCGTTAAAAATATCATTAATATCACATGCAAGCAAATCCTGCTAAAAATTATCTAAAAACAACTGGATCGGTACTTCAACAAAGAACTGTTAGATGTGCAGAGAGGCCATGACAGTAGGAATATTATAGCCAATATTATATGGATCTTAGCTGAGTCTTAACTGAAAGCAGGGAATACCAGAGGACTGTCTATCTGTTTTCATTGACTATGAAAAGACATTTGACTGTGGATTACAACAAACTGTAGCTAACTGAGAAGAATGGGAATCCCAGAACATTTTATTGTAGTCATGTGAAACCTTTACTTAGACCAGAAGGCAGTCATCAGAAAAGAGCAAGGAAACAATGCATGGTTCAAAATCAGAAAAGGTATATTCCAGGGATGCATGCTATTAACATACCTTGTCAATCTATATACACAACAGATTATTTGGGAGGCTGTACTCTATGAGAAGGAATGTGGCATCAGGATTTGAGGAATACATCAACAGTCTGCTTTATGCAGATGACACAACTCTCCTTCTGAGACTGCAGCCTTCAATATGGATTGAAGCTCAAGAATTAGTTTGAATTTGTATTTGAGTTTGTAAATAAACTAGTGTGTGTGCGTGCATGTGAGAATACTTAAGACAAAGTTGCACTTGTTCCAAGCTATAGTCTTTTAAAAAACCTCCTATGCATATGACAGTTGGACAATGACTAAAGATTACAAAAGACTTGAGTTGTATTAAAGAAGAATACGCAATAGCCCATGGACAGTAAAGAACATGAACAAGTTTGGAAAAAAGTGAAACTAGAGTACTTCTTGGAGGCAAGGATGGTTAAGTTTCATCTTATGCTATGGGCATGTTACTAGGAGGAGCCATTCCTGGAAGAAGGACATCATGCTTGGAAAAGTGGAGGGCCAGCATAATAAAAGAAGTTGATTAAAAAGATTAATTGATATAGTGACTATAGCAATGGACTCAAGTATGTTGGAGATGATAAGGATTGCACAGCATAGGGCAGAGTTCAGACTGATTGTTCATAGGATTGCTAAGAGTCACAGTGAACAAGACAGCACCTAACAACAAGTACAAAGAAGATATGATGGATATAGTCCATGAGGACCAGCAAATGTTTTATCAAAGCTAGGATCCTTATGTACAAGCATGTAGTATTTTTCTAGGTGGTCTGGGGTCAATTCTGTAAGACACAGCTACATGTTATATGAATTTACACAACAAATTTAAGGTAATTTCAAGTGGTTCAATTATGTGCCTAGATTTTTTTTTAATTTGTGTTGAAGATTGGTTGTTTTGTTTGCCTAAATTGAGAAGTAAATTATACTGGATGGTACTCACAGACCGTATAGCCCTGTATAAATTGCCAGTGTTCAAATTTATCCAGTGGGCTTGGAAGGCCACTGAATAGTTTTGAGGTGGAAAGAGTATATATTTTATTTTAATTTAATTTTGCTAAAATAAACCTCTAAGCCCATGGATAAACTATCAGAGTGTAATGAAAGCCAGGAAGACTTTCTAGGATTGAGGTTGAACTGCAGCAGGGATATGGGATCAAAGATAACTTTTAGTTTTCAGCTGAGGATTGCCAAGTAATTGATGTGATTATAAATGAAAATTGAATGTGTGTGAAGAGAAGAAAGTTTGATGATGAAAATAACTTTGATCATTCTATTTGATTCTCTTTTATTGATCCGTTTTGGAATTGTCAAGTAGTATATAGCTAACAAATAGTAGATATAGAGATCAAGACAGGAGTATGTGTTTACATGAACACACAGATTTGGGAGTTCTCAGTTTGTAAATACCAGTAGGGGCTATGTGAGCATAAATAAAATTACACTGAAAATGGGAGTGAGATGAGGAAAAGGATGGGTCACTGGATACTTGAGTATAAAAGATTCACATGAAGAGGCAGTTTTTAGAAGTTTCTCTCTGCTTTCCCAGATCTGCAGAGATCTGCAGTAAAGTGCTTTGGACATTAGGGGGGAGGGGAGTGGTAAAATTCACATCAAACTCCATATTCTTCCCCTCCTCCAACAAATTGTTAATTGTCAGTATTTTACCAACCTTGTTTGATTTTGCTACTGCTTTCACTTTCCTCTAGTTAATGGGCCATTTAAAAGAAAATCCCACATATTTGTCATTTAACACCTAAGTACTTCGATATTATGTCCAGTAAAGCAGTGTCATGATCACAATAATAAAAGTAAAAATTTTTTTAAAAAGATTCTTATCACTGGGCCACTTGGCAGCATCATTATAGATGGCAAAGAGATTGAGATTGTTAACATTTTCAGCTTTCTTAGCTCCACAGTCAACACTCTTGGAAATGTAGTGTTATTGTTATTGTTGTTGTTGTTGTTAATTGCTGTTGAATCGAGCATGACTAATAACAATCCTATGAATAAAAGACCTGAAGCCTTTCTAGAACTATCATCATTTCTATGAACTCTTGGTACTAGCAGCCATGAAATCAAAAGACTAATTATGAGACTATCTGCTGTCAGGGACTCTCCAGAGTACTGAAGAACAATGATTGCAGCCTAGAGTCGAAGGTACACTTGTTCCAGCCATGCTCTTCACAATTACTCGCTATGCATCAAAACGCTGAAGAATGACTAGGGATTATAGAAGGAGAATTGATGTGTTGGAGTTGTGGCACTGGAGAAGAGTATTGAATATACCATGGACTGCTAAGAGAAAAAAAAAAGGTCCGTTCTGGAAAGAGTAAAACCAGGTTGCTCCTTGGAGGCAAGGATTTTGAAGACCTGTCTGACATTCTCTGGGCATGTTATAAGGAGGGACCAGTCCTTGGAGAGAGACATAATGCTTGGAAAGTTGAAGGGACGGCTCAAGAGAGGTAGACCCTGGATGAGATAGATTAACTTAGTGACTGGGGTACTCGGGGTATATGTGTCAGAGACAATAAAATTGGCTCAGGATAAAGTAGGTTTCGGAGCTGTTCTACATAGGGTCAATATGAGTTGGAGTCAACTCCGTGGCACATAGAAACAACATGCAACTCCTTTATTGTTGCAAAATAAATATATGATTCCTAAATTCACATAGACTTTTTGTTCCATTGTTGCTACAAATATACAATTTGAAAACTGTCAAAAGTAAAGCAAAGGCAGACAAATGGTTGAAACTCAGAAGAGATATCCTCTAGCATATTTTCAGAGTAAATAGTATAGCAATCTCTACAAACAAACTTTATTCCTATTACATGTTTTAGTGAACTATCATTCAAAGACAAACAGATCTGAACCTTGCCTACCCTGCACCATCCTCACAACACGATCCGTGCCATGCTCAAGCCAAGTGTAGCAATCACTGTGCCTATCTAACTAGTTTAGGATCTTCCTCTATTTCACCAACTTTACCTTTCTCAACATGATATTTTCTTCCAAGAACTGGTGTTTCTGGACAAAATGTCAAAAATACATGACACAAAGTTTTCCAATTTTTGCCTCTAAGGAGCACTCTGTTTACACTTCCTCCAAGACAGGTCTTTTTTATTTTTTTTAATAGTGCAGGGGATATTCAATACTCTTTACAAATAACATAATTCAAAGGCATCAATTCTTCTTTGGTCTTATTCGTTGTCTAACTTTCAGAAGTCTAGGAAACAATTAAAAATACTATAGGTCAGATCAGGCACAATTTAGTGTTTAAACTTCTATCTTTGCTCTTTACTGGTTTAAACAAGTCTTTGACAGCAGATTTTTCCCAATGCAACATATCTTTTTATTTCTTCACTATTGCTACTATAGGTGTTGGATTCAAGTAAAATGAAATTGTTGACACTTCCATCTTTTCTGTATTTATCAAGACATTGTCTTTGGCTTAGTGGTGAAGATTTTAGTTCTTTTGAGATTGAGACATCACCTAAAGTGTTGATTTTAATCTTTGACCTTCTTCAGTAGGTGCTTCCAGTCGTCTTTGCTTTCTACAAATCAAATCTATAAGCTTCTGATATTGCAGCATAAACAATGACTAAAAACCATAATAAGATTAAGATAAAAGTGAACAGAAATTTATTTTCCTTTTGCCCTTTATAAGCTAAGTCTTTAAAGCACTTTCTAAAGATGAAATGTGTTACTTACCCTACGTTAAAACAAATCCATTGCCATAAAGTCAGTTCCATAGTCACTATGAGCCATAATAGACTTTAAGGCACTTAACGACAAAAACAACAACCTCTAAGATGGATTCTATTATTCTTCTAGTTGTTGTTGTTTTGTATGGTCAAGTTGGAACCGACCCATAGCTGACCCCCTGGCAGGTTTTCAGAGGCAGTTAACTGTATGGGAGGAAATTGCCAGAGAGCAATTACTCCCAAAGAGCACCTGGTGGATTCAGGACTGCAGCACAGCTTTGTACCACCAGACCATCAGAGCTCCCTTGTTGCTGTTTTGTACCAATGAATTGGCCCCCACGTGTAGCTGACCCTCCAGCAGAGATTGTAAATCACATTGGAGACTGCTCATCTTTCTCCCGTGGAGGAGCTGGTGGATTTGAACTGCATGCATTTGCATTGCCAGCACTACATTTTATTACTAAAGCCATCAGAGCTTCCTTGTAGTCCATGGTATATGTTCAGTATTCTTGACAAACACCACAATTCAATGAGATTAATTCTTTAATCTCTCTTATTCATGTTTTTGTATGCATGTAAGGAAATTGAAAATATGATGGCTTGAGACAGGCATCCCTTAGTGTTTCCTTGTGCAAAACCTCATTTGATTTCTTTACTGCATCCATGGAGTTTCTGTAGATTCAAATGCAATGAAAATCTTGATAGCTTCCACCTTTTCCACTTAACACAACATTGTTTAATATTGGTCTATTTTAAAGCATATATTATTTTCTTCGTGTTGTACTATAATCCATAATATAGACTGTAGTTTTTTATATTCATCAGTAAGAGTTGTGATTGCTATAGAATGTCTACATATCCAAGCAATTTGTTTTCTTTTCCTTTTAAGAGGCTAAAATTGACCCACATGGTCTCATCAAGTGTCCCATATTATACTAACAAGCAGTTGATGAGATTCTCCATTTTTTGGTTCAGGCTATCATAATGGAAACATATCATTCTTAGCTTATATAATTATCGATACCAGAAATATATCAGATCTCTCAAGTGTTCTAAAATTATGATGTAATTCATATGAAAGCCTCCCCATTCTAAAATTGCTTTCAAGTATAGCTTTGTGTTGTCAGCTAAACTGCCGATTTTTTTTTTTTAGAACTCTCTTATAAAATATATAACTTTTTTTTGTTTCCTATTTCTGATCCTTTACCTTGCTGGGCAACCTCCACCCAGGTAGGATTCTTTAGTCCCAAAAGCTAATTAGCAAAATTAAGAGTAATTTAAAACATTTTGGAGAGATGAATTTCCAACATTTCAACATCTTAAATTATGTGTGTGATCTTGTGCATATAAAGGCTGTTGGACATAAGCAACTCAATATTCAGTTTTTCAAATGGAATAATTAATGTGAAACCAGATTTTATTGTTATACTTTTCTTAGAGCCCCCCTGGTGCTTGCATATTAGCATCTGAGTGAATTTCATTATTTTTCTGAGTTTATTATTATTATGTTCAGAACACTTAATCTTTTTTATACATTCAAACCAGAATATAATTCTGTTATTTTCCAAATTGTTCTCATAGAGATTATGTGCTCTCAAAGTCATATTAAATCCTAGAGCAAGGGATAAAGTTATTTTTTCCTAATTAATTCAATTTGCTTATGCATATTTGCTCTGACTACATTTTCCCCCTCTTTCAGTGCTTAGTGGCATATTTCTAAAAAGAAATTCAATGAAAGGAAAAATAAATGCATTTATGTCAAAATAAGTGTGTTCTGACACCAAGTCTAAATGCACACCCCTACCACCTCCCGCTCAGATCACTGGTTGACATGTAAATTGTGCAAAACAGCTCTCAGTGTAAGGTATGATTATTCTTTCATAGGTTCTTATGTGTACAGTATGATTATAGAGTAATAATTCTTCTCTATTCACATCAGTCTAGACTGGCATCAAGAATGACTGAATGAAGGTCTTGATCTTATGTTCTTAATATTTTATTTTTAATGTTCTCTCAGTTTTTGTTTATGGTCCTTTTGTACTTTTGGTTTTCTATATTTTTTCTGAAAAAAAATTATATTCCATGTTTAAAGAATTTCAAAGTGACATCAATATAGCTACAAATTGTTAGCTGGTGTAAATATAGCCAATAATCTACTGGAAATCCTAATATCTAGTAGTCAAATTAGTTACAGCCAGTACTCAGTAGGTCAAAGGAGCTCTATTGACCTACCTACCAATCCAGGGACAGTCAGTTTGAATCCATCAGTTTCACCAAAGAACAAAAATAAGCTGTCACTTCATGTGGGACTTACAGTCTCTGAAAGCCACACAGAGGGTCAGCTATGAGTCCATTTCAGCTCTATAGCACATAGTAACAACTCAAGAGGTCAATAATGCTCAGCTTCATAGTGTGCTCAAGATGGTACGGATGTAGAAACAAAATATTGGATATTTATAAAAAGGATATTTAAGGATTTAAGAACCATAAATGACATAGCTGAGCCTCTACAGCTTGTGGTTCTTAACCTCTACACTATAATAGACAAAGTGCTAGTCTATAGGCCTTTTATTGTAAGAACCACCTTCCCTCTGTAACTTGATTTGTGCCACTACTAGAGTGTCTACTCGGAATATTATTGCTTGTTAATTTTTGACTCATGTACTTTTAACTTGTTAGTTAAATTTGTGTCTTCTAGGTTGCAACACCTCCATGATATATCTTCAAGGATGTGAACATGTACAGCTAAGCACAATTGATAACAGTGCATCTAAACTCCAAAATCAATCTCCATAATAGTCTATGTGTTTCCTACTGCCAAAGGGGCCCTTTAGAGTAGTGAGAGAAGATCTTCACACTGAAACCCACAGCGTCCCTTTTCTCCAGGAAGTAGCTAAGAGAATACACCATCCCCTTTTCCTTATGAATCAGGGTGAAGTCTCTCTCAGAGAGGAGTGATAGGGAATGGCAAGGGACACACTGACAAAGGAGATTAATCAGAACTGGCTTTGACAAGCACTGTGGCAATTGGACAATTAAAACAGACATTGGGGGGGAAGAAGAACGAACTGGGGAGGAGGGTAGAGAAAACAGTGCAACAATGAATGAATGAGAACCCAAAATCTCTGTAAATGTTCATTAAAACTAATAGAATTTAATAATAATTTTAGAAAAGGATATTTGCAGAACACTTTACAAGACTTTAATAAAAGAAAAATCTCCAAAAACCTACTCACGATGTTTAAGTACTCTGCTCCTAAGCAAAATTTTGGCACCTCTAAGTTACACAGTGTATCTCTAAAGAGATGTTTGGCAAAGCACTTTCAAAAGACCACAGCCTGTGAAGTTTATGAAAGGTAATTCTGCTCTGACACACAAAGCTTCACCATGAATTATAATGGTTTGGATTGCATTTATCTTTGACAATATATTAGGATTAATAGAACATCAAAGTTATATCAAATGAAATTGATATTCATTCTTATTAACACAGTTCAAATTCTCCTAGTCATGTGGTAAAGGAAATGAATTCTAAATTTCAGACTTAAAGTTTCTAAATAAGATCTTTCTAAAATTTTCTTTAATTCATAAAGCAATTTAAAACTGCTTAAATGCAAGAGCCATTATAACAATCTAGGCTGATAAGATAAATTGTTACTGTTGTTGGACTCAATCCATAGCTGACCCTCCAGCAGGTTTTCAGAGGCAGTTACCTGCACAGGAGGAGATTGCCCATCCTACTCCCTCTAAGCAGCTGCTGGGTTTGAACCCTGTGCCTTCAAGACTGCAACACAATTTCTTACCACTAGGCACCAGAGTTCCCTAAGATAATTAGAGCT
Organism: Elephantulus edwardii; assembly: GCF_000299155.1. Lineage (NCBI taxonomy): Eukaryota > Metazoa > Chordata > Mammalia > Macroscelidea > Macroscelididae > Elephantulus > Elephantulus edwardii. The sequence goes on along the minus strand of NW_006399757.1, from coordinate 5,761,438 downwards.
GCTAAATAACTTTTATCACTATATATCTGCATATATATGTACTTAAATAGAATAAATATATATGTAAATTTGGATAAATTCATACTTTTATAGGTAATCTTCCATTAAAGAACTATTTATTTCTGCTTTCTAGTGACTTGTGGAGTTTATGCAGCAATAATCCACATAATTTTAGGTTGATAAGCTTCCCCTAGAACTATATGCACTTACTATAGTTAGAGAAAAAAATGAAAATATCTGTTGTGGATTTGTAACCATTTATAGCTAAAACCACTACTGTTTGCTGCAACTTAGATAATATCTGGAAAAGACTGGTAAATATTGGATATTGCCTAAATATGATCTTATTCAAAGTAATCTATCATGGAAAATGAAGAGATCATTTAACAATATGATTTTGCTGGTGTGACGGTGGAACAAACATTATAAATCATTTACCCTGGACTTACTTAGGTCATTAAAAAGAAGAGCAAAATCATTGAACTATTGTTGCTTGAGATAATGCTGCTTGAAATTAAGGGATAGTGAGTTCTTTCATTTTTGTCATTTTCAGGAGCAATGATATTTAAGCAAAAAACATTTCTTGTAATGTTCTTCATGCAGCAAAACCCACTATCATTTTTAAATTGCTATTTGCTAATCTTCAGTAGCTATGATATCTTATATTCAATACCAAAGGCGGGCTGCCCAAGAAAAACCAAGTCAGCTCTGCTCTCTCCAGAAATTGTGGCTGATTTATTACTTTATGAAGTTTTATCAATGTTTCCCCCCACCCCAGTAACTTAATTTTTACAACTGAATTGCTTCGCAGTAATTGTTTATTTTATAATACAATACAGTAGTTGCAGCTTATTCATTTCACAATGAAAGAAAGGGCATTCTGAGTAGGAAAGCAAGGATTTAGTACTTTTATATAGTTACTTGGCAAATGCTTCTGGCAAGAAAATCTACCATGAAAGCTCATGTTGCTAACTTCCCAAGCCCTTGATTATGCAGCACAGAAGGTATGAAGAAACGTGGTGATGATTTCTCTTGTTGAGTTCTATCCAAATAGTGTCTTGCTCTCTTTTCTCCTCTAGGGCAAAGGAGACAATGTGAAACTATGTAGGGTGCACTAGACTTGGATTAAAGAAGCTGGGCTTTAATTTAATTTAGATAAACAATTACTCGACAGTCAAGATTATCTTGGTGATGTAGTAATGCACTGTGGGTTAAAAGAAAACACAAAAGTGGTTTCAGAGTTAAAAATACAAGAGATCCTTAATGCCCAGTGCTTTTTGTCTTGAACACTGAGAACTTACTGTACTATTTAATTTAGTCATGTCCTTTGTGGTCTAATTACACATTTCCTTGATATTCACAGGTTTGTAATTACTAAAAGAAATTAGAAGTGGCTATGAAAGTAAATGAACAATATTCAATAAATGAAACCCTAGAAAACAGAGTACTTAGTGATGTAGGTGAACTCCCTGGTTAGGCCTGGCTAGATTCCCAGATACTATACAACTTACATTCCCATAAGTTACCTTCTGGACATTTTCAGCCCTTCTTATGAAACTTGTGGTCTTTAGCTGTAAATTATCTAATAATGGCACTTAAAAGTTAAGAATCTCATTAGCCCCATAGCAAATATTCTCTTTCAGAACAAGTCTTTTAGTTGTTTTCACGTTATCTTGGCTGAAAGTGCCTAGTTGCTGGAAGGTGAGTGTGTAACAATTGTCAGTTTTTTCTCTCTTATGTCAGTGACTCAAAGACATTTTTACAGAGGCAGCTAATAAGAGCTTCCTGGATCATCAGAGCATCAGGAAAATTAATAAAGAAATGACTATCACATTTTCAACCAACATAAAATGCCATAGCAACATGAGAAGCATAAAGACAGGAGAATTTAGGGAGCAAAAGGGCCAACATCAGCCAGCATAAAGCTAAATTAGTTGGTGAGCCAAACAAAAGGAGCATGAGAAAGACTGTCATGATATAACTGAATTTCCAAAGAGCATCATGGATTCTAGGGCTGATGAAGAACCCCTGCTTTGCAGGACCACGCATGAGAAAGCAACATGAAAGTGGGATGCCAAGCAAAATTTGATAAATATGGGCAAGATAACAGGATGAAATAGACCAACTATGTGAACTTGTTTCTCTCCCTTTCTCCCTCCCTCATTCCTCTCTCTCTCTCTCCCCCTCCCTCCCTCCTTTTCTCCTTCTGTCTCTCTTGTCCTCCCTCCCTTTCTCTCTCTTTCTCTTTGTGTGTGAACTCACACATGCACAGGCACACACACGTGTGGTATGGTAGCTTACTTTGTTATGCTTTCCCTGACATTTCTTATTGAGGATTTATGTCAGTCATTTTTATCATTTCCTATTGTATAGAAGTTGCTAAGGCTATTAATTTTTCTGTGTTACTTTCTTAGGTGCATCACATAGATTCTGCCAGGTGTGCCTCCATTACCTGCATAATTCATTGATACAGTCTAGAATGACCTTTTGTATTTCTCTTTGGCCTGCATGATAGTCTAAAAATTAGCTTTTAATTTTCCAGAAGAGGTTACTTCTGTTTGTTGGTTTGAATTTAGTTCTAGATTCCTTTTCTTGTATTTTGATAATGTTTTCTGTAACATTTCTACCTACAAATCTATCGGATTGTGCTAATGCGAAACCTATACTTGGACCAAGAGGCAGTCGTCAGAACAGAGCAGGGTAACACTGCATGGTTCAAAATTGGGAAGGGTGTACGCCAGGGATGCATCCTGTCTCCATACCTTTTCACATGTATGCAGAGCAGATTATCCGAGAGGCTGGGCTCTATGAGGAGAATTGTGGCATCAGGATTGGTGGAAGATCTATTAACAATCTGCGTTATGCAGATGACACAACCCTGCTTGCTGAAACTGAGGAGGACCTCATGCACTTGCTGCGAAGGGTCAAGGACTGCAGCCTTCAGTATGGACTGAGCCTCAATGTCAAGAAGACAAAGACTCTCACCACTGGACCAATTGATAGCATCAGGATGGATGGCGAAGAGATTGAGATTGTTCACAGCTTTAGTTTGCTCGGCTCCACAGTCAACACTCTTGGCACCAGCAGTCAGGAAATCAAAAAGCGTATTGCGATGGGAAAGTCTGCTGTTAGGGACCTCTCTAAAGTACTCAGGAGCAACGGTGTCTCTCTGGAGACTAAGGTGCGCCTGATACAGGCCATGGTATTTGCAATCGCTTGTTATGCCTCAGAGAGTTGGACAATGGCTAGGGAGGACAGAAGGAGAGTGGATGCTTTTGAGCTGTGGTGCTGGACAAGGGTACTGAATGTACCATGGACTGCCAGGAAAACAAACAGATTCATCTTGGAGAGGATTAAACCAAGCTACTCCTTGGAGGCAAGGATTCTGGGGCTTCGCCTGACATACTTTGGACATGTTGCCAGGAGGGACGGGTCCTTGGAGAGGGACATCATGCTTGGGAGTGTTGAGGGCCAATGCAGGAGGGGAAGACCCTCTATGAGATGGATTGATTCGGTGACTGGGGTAATTGGGATGGGTGTGTCAGAGGCGGTGTGGTTGGCGCAGGATAGAGCAAGGTGTAGGGCTGTTGTGCATAGGGTCGCTATGAGTCGGAAATGACTCGACGGCACATAACAACAACAACAAGTATTGGGGTGATTTTGTGGCCTAATATAGGGGTAATTTTGTATATATTTTGTATATTTATTTTTGTCAAAGTGTTATTTGTCTTTCCTTTTATTGTTGATTCTTCTAGATGCTTGTTTATATTTTATTTCTATACTTTAACATCATCAATTGTACTGAACATGCCATAGTGTTTTAAAGCCTCTATTTTTTTATATTGTTTTCTAGTTTTTAAGCACATCTTTTAAGTAAACCTGCTTTCCGGTTTATGCAGATAATTGCTATGTTACTGAGTGCTTAGATACTAACAACTACTTTATGTATTATACTAGTTTATTTACAAACTTCATATACATTGTTTTCACTCCAGATTAACAACTACTTTTTATGACTTACAGAATGTAGGCTTTAGCATTAAAAGTAACCCTTATTGTGTTTAATATTTTTTACTTAGACCTTTCCTAATTTGAAAGCCAAATACTCTCTTATTTTCATTTGAATAAGAAGCTCAATGAGCTCTTCATGTTTGGTCTTCTCCATCTCTATTATTAGTCCTTAGGTCTTAATTTAGGAACAAATAGGAAAAGTAATAAGTTAGGCCAGCTATTTTTAGAACTTTTTTAGTTTTTACTAAAATTATATTCTGAACTAGAAAATTATACTTATAAATTATTGTGCGTTTTTCTCTAATGTTTTCTAATATATTTTTTCTCAATTTCTTTTGGCACTTATGGAGGTTTGAGTCTTTAATGCATTGGTTACATGTGTTCCTATATTAGATTATGCTCTTTCTCTACTGTTTTCTTACATTATCCTTTACTACCCTTACCTTTGTCTGTATTTGAGACTATCTTTGTCTTGTACTTTACTCTGTTTTGTCAGTGTTGAACTATCACTTAATTCTGGAGTCAGAAAATCAAAGGACTGAACTTGCTCAGCATTTCTTAAGGTCAAGGAACTGAAGAACAAATTCAAACCTGGAGTTGTAATACTTAAGGATGCTTTGGGCACAATATTAAATGATCTAGGAAGTATTAAAAGAAGAAGGAAAGAATATACAGAGTCATTATACCAAAAGGAATTGGCAGGCATAAGAATTTTATGAAACAACATATGAGCAGGAGCCTATGGTGATGAAGGCAGAAGTTCAAGCTGCTTTTGAAAGAATTGGCAAAAAATAAGGCCCCAGGAATTGATGATATTCCGACTGACATATTTCAACTAACAGATGCTGACCTAGATATGCTCACCAAGTTGTACCAAGAAATCTGGAGGAAAACCGCTTGGTCAACTGACAGGAGGAGATCTATATTTGTTTCCATTCCAGAGAAAAGTAATCCAACAGAGTGTGGAAATTATTTTGCTGAAGATTATAAAAGACAACTGGAACAGCACATCAAAAGAAAACTGTCAGAAGTGCAGGCTGGGTTTAGATGAAGTCATGGTAGTAGATAGGTTGTAGCTATTATTAGATGGATCTTGGCTGCAAGCAGGGAATACCAGAGGAATGTTTATCTGTGTTTCATTGATTATGCAAAGACTTTCAACTGTGTGGATCACAACAAACTGTGGCTAACTCCAAGAGGAATGGGAATCCCAAAACACTTGACTGTGCTAATGTGAAATCCATACTTGGACCAGGAGCCTGTTGTCAAAACAGAGCAAGGAAACACTGCTTTGTTCAAAATTGAGAAGGGTATATGCCAGGAATATGTCCTATCTCCAGACCTTTTCAATCTATATGCAAAACAGATTATCTGGTATGCTGGGTTGTATGAGGAGAAATGTGGCATCAGGAATGGAGGAAGATTCATCAACAATCTGCGTTATGCACAATCCTGCTTGCTGAAGCTGAGGAGAACCTGATGAGCTTGCTATAGAAGGTTAAGGACTGCAGCCTTCAATAGGGATTGAGGCTCAATTTCAAAAAAGCAAAGATTGTCATCACTGGGCCAATTAGAAACATAATGATAGATGGTGAAGAGGTTGAGATTGTTAGTAGCTTTAGTTTGCTTGGCTCTACAATCAACAATCTTCACACCAGCAGTCAAGAAATTAAAAGACATGTTGTGATGGGAAAGTTTTCTGTTAGAGACCTCTCCATCAGAGTGTGGGGCAATGACTAGGGATGATAGAAGGAGAATTGATGCCTTTGAGTTGTGGTGTTGGAAAAGAGTATTGAGTATACCAAGGACTTCTAAGAAAACAAACAGGTTTGTCTTGGAGAGGGTGAATAAGGCTGCTCCTTGGAGGTAGGGATTCTGAAGTTTCATCTAACATACTTTGGATATGTTGCAAGGAGAGACCAGTTTTTGAGTAGGGACATCATGCTTGGTAGGATGGAGGGACAGCACAGAAGAGGAAGACCCTCTATGAGATGGATTGATTCAGTGACTGGGGTAATGGGGTTAGATGTGTCAGAGACAGTGAGGTTGGCAAAAGATAGAACAGGGTTTAGGGCTGTAGTACACAGGGTCACTATAAGTAGGCAACTTGATGGCACATAACAAAACAGCGACAAAACTACAACTGTCTAAAACATAAATGAGCATATTCCTCTTCTACAACCACTCCATTCTGTCACGTTTAAAGGCATTAGTTTTCATTTCTTTAAAATGGAACATTGACAAACGTTGGAACATTGAACCTCTGGGTAGAGTTAGGGTTAATGTTAGGGTTAGGATTTTATTTAATTTAAAAGGTATAAACTAAAAAGTATATATATCTATGGGATGAACAGATTTAAGTGTAAATTTGAATTCTCCTCCTTTCTATGCTCTTGAATGTATTATTTTCTCACTTTAAGACCCTTTAAAAAAATCTATGAAATGTGGTGTTAAATGACCACTGCATAGAGGTGTTAATGGATTAAATAATATTTATATAATATTTAATATTTGTCTCACAAACTAAATTACTATTAATACTAATGTATTGTATTTAACATGATAATTTTCCCTAGAAAAGGTAGATTTTTTTAAAAAAAAATGAAAATTCTAAGGAATCATAAGAAATACTATAATCTATCATCGTTAAGAGAAAGCTAGCCTCTACCTATAGGCCAAATCTAGTCTCGGTTTCAGTCAAGCATTGCTTCAACACAAACCACTGCTATTACATTCACCCTGTGAATCTATTGACAGAGCAGTTTAGTTTCAAATTTCATGATAATCAATAAAATCAATTGAGACTGTGACTTCATAGACAGTTAATTTCTAGTTGTCAGCTCACTTATTCTAGACTCAGTCCGTTCACTCGCCAGATGTACCTGACCATCAGCATCATCTCTTTATTGAGGACATTCCAGATTGCTAAACTGAGAATCCTTCCTGGGTTCTCAAGTATTATGTGCTCAACTAGTAACAGAAAGATTGTTAATTTGTACCTAACCAACCATTCTTTGAAGCAAAATGCCCAACAATTTGCTTCCATAAGAAATTGTTGATGCCGCTGCTGCTGGTGGTGGTGGTTACTATCAAAAACAGTGAGGAAAACTCTACAGGGCAAGGTGATTCTATCACATAAAGCATTATCCGTGGAAAATTGCCTAGACAATACTTAACAACATATTCCATTTATATCTATAAGAAACCTACCAAAATCCAACCTTTTAATCATGGAAACTATTTTTCTTTACAGATGTAGATTTAGCATAATTTTTTTAACAGACAGTAAAACACAAGAAAATAGTTGAAGAAAGGAAGGGAAGTAAGCAACTAATGTGTTCATTCATTACCTAGGGAATTTATTTTGATATTTTTAATTGGAGTTATTTTTTAAATCTTCTTTCATGAAAATATTCAAAGGGGGTTTTTGTTGTGTTAATGTTTTTTCCTTTCTATTTTCACTTTATCTTAACTCTTTAACTCTATTAAATGTCTAGTTTCAGAAATATCTGAGAATTTCAAGAACATATACAACAGCATTTAAAGGTCTAAAAGGAGCTATAAAATGAATAGATGTGCAGTGAAATTTACAAAAGTGTGCACTGACATTTTATCAGAAGGCCAAATTGTATTTTTTAAAGTACAATAACTAAGGAATATTAAATAATTGGAATCTGGTTCTGCCTGCTTCCAACTTGAGCTTCCTTCTTCATTATCTTACATGAATTGTTTTGTGAACTTTTGTCAGGCTTGCTCAAGCTCTGCTAATGTGTTACTGATGTTTTGATTCAATGTAGCAGATATTTGCTCTTCTCTCACTTGTTCAAATATCTCTTTCAGCTGCATGAAATTAGTTTCTGATATTTTCCCTAGGATTTTCTTGAAACAATTCTCTGTCTCCATTAATGGAGAGAATAAAAAGTTATAAACAGTTCATTTATGACTAATTCCAATTATATATGTGTAATTTTAAAAGTAGTTTGATAATGCTCTATGAGGAGAAATGGAGCATCAGGATTGGAGGAAAATTCATCAACAATCTGTGTTATGACACAACCCTACTTGATGAAACTGAGGAGGACCTGATGCACTTGCTGCAGAAGGTCAAGGACTGCAGCTTTCAATATAAATTGAGGAGGACCTGATGAACTTGCTGCAGAAATTCTCACCACTGGGCTGATCGGCAGAATCATGGTAGATAGTCAAGAGACTGAGATTGTTCACAGCTTTAGTTTGCTTGGCTCCTCGATCAACACTCTTGGTACCAGCAGCCAGAAAATTAAAAGACGAATTGCATTGGGAAAGTGCATCGTCAGTGACCTCTCCAAAGTACTGAAGAGCAACTGTCAGTCTGGAGACTAAGGTGTACCTGATCTAGGCCATGCTCTATGCAATTACTTGCTATGTGTCAGAGAGCTTTACAATGACTAGGGATGATGGCCAAACAATAGACAGGTCTATAAGGTGAATAATATAATCAGAGAGGTGCATAGCCCTTAGATGAATAAACTATATAAGATCAAAAGGGAAGCATTTGTCAAGGGATAAAGCTCAAGAGACAAGAGAGGAGAGGGGAAAATAAATGAAAATGTGAATTAAGAGGATGAACTGGAAAGAGTACTGTTTTAATATGTGATTGTGTACTATTGTAGTTATTATTAGGTACCAACCCAGTTGATTACAAATCATCAAAACAGATTAAAACTTTTCCCTGTCTAGTACCATCCTTCCAATTTCTGCAATGTTCAAGTCCATTGTTGCAGTCACTGGGTCAATCCATCGTGCTGAGGGTTTTCCTCTCTTTGACTAACCCTCCACTTTTCCAAGCATAATGTCCTTTTCCAATAATTGATCCCTCCTGACAACATGCACATGGTATACGAGATGAAGTTTCACCATCCCTATTTTCAAGACATATCCTAGTTGTTCCTCTTCTAAGACTTACTGGTTTTTTTGTCATTGTTAGAGATTTTTTGGCAGTCCATTATAGTTTCAATACTCCTTTCCAACACCATAATTCAAAGACACTTTTTGAAGACCCTAGTCTCAGGAGTTTCATCAGTCCTGTTAGACCAGGAATCAGGCCATTTTTACAGTTTTGAGTTGCACTCCACATTTCTTGCATGCTCTATCCAGGATTGTGTACTGGAATCCATTTCAGAACCATCAGCTGTGTTGTTTCTAGTTCTTCCGATCTAGGGTCCTGAAGGTTCAGATTCATAAAGTCATTAAATTCAGACAACAATAATTATAGGTTTATTTCATTATTTTGTTAAAAATTTTATGGGTTGTTTCAACATGCCTTTGATTTTCTTCCCTATTCTTGATTTGAGTAGGAACAGAACAGTTGTAGCAATTTAGACAGCCATTCAGAAGTTCTTAAGAACCCATTCACCATTCACTAAGATAGGATGTTGTTGTTGTTATATGCCTTCATGTTGCTTGAGACTCACAGTGACCCTATGCACAACAGTCCTAAACCAAGTTCTATCCCTTGCCAATCTTGTTGTCTCCTACACATCTATACCTATTACCTCAGTGACAGAATCAATCCATCTCATCGAGGGTCTTCCTCTCCTGTGCTGTCCCTCCACCCTCCCAAGCATGACATCCCAAGCAGGACGAATCCCGCATTGCAAAATGTCCAAAATATGTCAAATGGAGCTTCAAAATCTTGCCTCCAAGGAGCAGCCTGACTTCACACTTTCCAGGATGAACTTGTTTGTTCTTCTAGCAGTCCATGGTATGTATATCCAATACTCTTCTCCAGCACCAAAGCTCAAAGGCATCAATTCTCTTTATATCATCCTAGTTACTGTTCAGCTCTCTGATGCATAGCAAGTGATTGCAAAGGCCATGACCTGTATCAGGTGCACCTTAGTCTCCAGACTGACATAGTTGCTCCTCAGTCTCGGGCAGCAGAATTTCCCAATGCAATTCATCTATTTAAAAATATTTTTTTAAATGCTCATATTTCACTGAAATCAGCAACTGGACATAATGACTAATAGTTTCCCCATCTTGAAAAACTTTTATTTGAACCTTATAATTCCACAGAATAATTGGTTTAAAACTTAGAGAGAGAGAGAGAGAGAAGAGAGAAAGTACAAACATCCTGAAACTCAGGATTGAATAGAAATAAGAAGTTCTTATAAAATAGTAGTAGAGCCATGGAGCTTTTGAATAAAAAAAAATAATATCCTCACAAAGAAAATGATCTCATGAATATCTCAACAATTGCCTTTCAGAAAATTTGAGACATATAAAAGTTTATTATGAACAATCTTATAATTATTGGAATTCAAGCTTACATTTTAAAAGTATAAGAAACTAGACCATGAATTTCAGAAGTGATGGCAGAAGATTAAATTTGTTTCCAAGTACAAAGGCCATGAGAAAAAACACAGATTACAAAGATAGAGACCAGTAAGAAATAAGATTTAATTACACAGTCTTAAGTCAAGATAGGTTAAGCCATGTTAATTTTAAGTTATTAACTTATTCATGAACTTAAAATTGAAAATATATGTATGTATATATATATATATTTGTGTAAATATGTGTGTGCATGCATGTGTGTGTATATATGTATGTATGTATGTGTGTGTGTGTGTGTGTATATATATATATATATAAAGCAAATGTAAACCCTATCCTATCCTGTACCAGCCTCATCATTTCTGACATACTCAGACGTATTGATGCTGTCACTGGGTTAGTTAATCTTATTGAAGGTCTTCCTCCCTTTCACCCAATCTCTGTTTCAAATCATGTTGTCCTTTACCAAGAAATAGCTTTTTCTAACAACATGCCCAAAGTATGAGGCAAAGATTTGTTCTCTTTGCCTCTAAGAAGTGTTCTGACTGCACTTATTCCAAAGCATAGCTATTTGTTCTTTTGGTAGTCCTTGGGATATTTGATAATTTCCAATACTACACTCTGAGACATAAATTCTTCTGTCATCTTTACTGATTTTCCATTTCTCAGATACGTAGCAAGTAATGGAAAAGACCAAGTGAGAATCAGGTTCATCTCTGTCTTCAAAGTGACATTATTGTTCTTTAGTAATTTGGAGAGGTACTTGATGGGATATTTGTCCAATGCAACTAAGGGTGTTGATTATGGATATCAGTAAGTTGAAATAATTGACAATTTCAATCTTTTCTCCATTTATCATGATGTTGCTGATAGGTCCAGTAGTCAGGAATATTGTCTTCCTGATGTTGAAATGCTATCCACATTGAGGGTTATACTTTTGATATTCTGTAGCAAATGTCTCAAGTCCATTTTTAGCAGGCAAAATTATGTCACTTGCATAAAGCAGGTTGCTGATAAGTCTTCCTCTGATCCTAATGCCACATTCTTCTTCAGAGTCTAGTTTCTTGAATTATTTTCTCCGCATACAGATTGAATAGTTATGGAGAAAGGACACAATTCTAATGCACACATTTCCAGATTTTAAACTATTCATTGTTTAAAATAGAACGAAACAGAGAATCAAAATTTCATAGTTTAAAGAGCATGACGTTAATCATCTATACAAATGTTGAAACTTATTTTGCAAAAGTTCAAGTATCTTGGTTAAGTTCATATAGCTGAATCATTGGTAAAATCCTAATTGGATTCCATTTTTTGTGATCTTCTATTAAAAAAAATTACCTCCTCTAATGCAAAGGAATGACTCAGATAGCATCAGAATGAAAGTGTATCTTTACCAGTCATCGTGTGAAACCTTGACAGGCAGAAGAACCTTTGCTGCATGTTTTAAATATTTCCTCTATTCCGCTCCTTTTGGGCACAGAACCAGCTCTGATTCTTTTTTCTCTGTGCTCATCAAAAACTTTTCAACAGGGTGAGAAGAAAATCTGCCAACTGGGAAAGAAGCATTTGTCAATACCAACTCAGACAAGGGTCTCATAACTAAAGTTTATAGAATACTACAGGGCTTCCAGGAGAAAAAGACTGATAAGCAGCTCTTTCTATAGTCAGAAACTATGCTTTTTCTTTCTCTGCCCACTCTTAACCTAAATGGCAAATTATTATGCCAATCAGAAGGATAATAAAAAAAGTTTCACTTCTTTCCAAAGCCTAGAGAATGATCTGTGGCAAATAAAAAATGCCCTTACAAAGCCAAGCAAGGTAATTTGGGAAAAATGTAATGAGTTTCAGGTTCATGAAATGTGATATTGACAACAGCAGAAATAAATTGCTCCTATTTAACTGCAGTCCAGCTCAGAAGAGATGAGCATAAGCCATGCTCCAACAATGCAGCCGAGGCTGGACCCTGAGAGACACACTCTATTAAAGGCCAAAGTGCTATTAAGGAGACAGACTTACACTGTAAAGTTGGAAGGGTGGAGGAGAGTAAGAGAGCTTCAATCTATACGTCTCAGGGACTTGACAGCACTTGGCTTCTTATAAATCTGTCTAAGTAAAGTTATTAAGTGGCTGAGAAATGTACCATTGGCAGCCAACCTGGGACAACAATGGAAAATGGATAGCCAATAGACAAGACAGACAAGTAAAAGGACCAGGAAAGATGCTTGCTCACAGATTCTGAGAGGTAATAAACACTGCAAATGGGATCTTGGACTACATCTTTCAGTCCCAAGAAATAGCAGATTTTGAACAGAAACTAAATAGCTGCATTATCAGCTGCTATTTTCTAAATGCAGTGGGTTTAGACCTGAGGTCTTGGAAAATGGTCTGGAATTTACTAGTTACAATAAACACACTACACGAAGTCAAAATAAAGATAGTAAACAAGATACTTACTTTTCTGTGTTAATTCCAGAAGACAATTAAGATTAATAAAAGTAGCGCAGAAGATGCTTCCCTTCCCAATCACTGAAACTTTTATCTATCCAGAACTAAAAACATCTGGCCAACATAACTAAGTAGAAAAGGAGTTGTTTGATAGTGTATACAGTAAGGCACCAGTTTGACAATTTTACTTCTGCTATTACTTCATCTTAGTTATGCTTAAGTATTTCAACAGATAATAGATTTATGAGGTTATTTTAAAAATTTTTTTCTAAAATCTCAACCATGTATATCTTATCTCATGAAATACAAGTGAAAAAGTATATGTCTATAGAATCTTGTTTTCCAGGCATAAAGAACAAAATAAGAACCATACAGTATTAACTTGGCACAAACTAACAAACATCATGTACAGTGGTAATACACAAGATACTTGCACAGAATTCATATCCTGTGTCAGCTACTAACTAGATGCCTGATTTTCAGCAATTTGATTTGCTTCTCAGTATCTCTATCTGCAAAAGAAATAGATGGAAATTTCTTTTAAGAACACTTTGGTGTTCTGTATCTCCAGGTATTCTTTGGGGAAATAGATAAGCCAAATTTAACATTAATGTTTACCAAATAAGAAAAATAATGGATAGCCTCAAAAAAAAAAAGAAAGTGGCAAATATGCATGCCTGGTTATCATTTTGTTTCAAATAAAGGTGGAGGTTGCAAGATGGAATGCATGTTAGCCAATAGATGTATTTTGATTAGCCTCAACAGTGAAAATCAACTTTAAAAAAGTAAGTAATTTAGTATTCTTAAAAATATGGTGATCTCTTGGGAGGAAATAAAAAAGAATGGATTCTTTATTCCTACAAAGCCACAGTAGCTAAGAAATGGCTGCCCCTCTGAGATAGTAAACACATTCTTCCATCCATCATCACCCTCAAGACTGCCTGTTGTCTCCAGATGCTGAAGCCCATTGTCAGCCTCCATTGATCATCACACTTGCACTGTCAGTGTTCTTAAAGTTAAGAGAGATGTGAAATATTTGCTGAACTCATGTCTCTATCAAACTCTTTTATATATTTAAAAAATCCTCTACATAAAGGACTATAACTTTCGAGAAAACAAGAAGAATACATACAGAAAGAATCCAACTTAGCCAATCAAGGGCACCATTTTGAGCTATTGACCATCTAACATTTGCTTTTACGCATCTTGGTGTGAAGAGAGTTACCATTGGTTTGATTGAAACAATGAACAGTGGATAGAAACATCATTGAGCTTCTCCCACATTCCTCTACTACTGACCACAGCTAGATTTTTGTTTGCCAGTATTCTGAATACAATATCAGTGTTCAAATAGGTTCCATCGAGTCAGCTCCAAGTCATTGCAACCATGTATATCCCAACAGAATGAAACTCGACCTGATCCTGTGCCATCCTCACAGTCTCTGCGCTCAAGCCTATTGTAGCCCTCTCTGTCTTGAGTCATCTCATTAATGGTCTTTTGTCTTTTTCACAGACCTTCCACTTTTCCAGGCATGATAACCTTCTCCAGGGACTTATCCTTTCTTAACAGCAGAGCCCTCGACCTTTAATGTAAGGATTACTCTGGCCACATTTCTTCTAAAACTGATGGGCTTATCCTTTTGGTAGACCCTGGTATATTAAATATCCTTATTTACTGACACAATTCAAAGGCATCAATTATCTTGAGTTTTTCCTATTTGTTGTCTTTCAGATATATCTGAAGCAATTGAAATTAGATTGAGTTGAGCATTTCTTAATACTGATAGTAAAATCTTAATTTGTTAGAGCACATCAATGAGGTACTTGGCAACAGTTCAATCCATCATTTGCCCAGTTCAACCCATCATTTGATTTATTAACTGCAGCTTCCATGGGTTTTGTTGGGCATCTGAGTAAAATTAAATCCTTGATAACGTCAGACTTATCTCTGCTTATCATGCTATTCATTGGTCTTTTTTAAAAATATTTGTTCGTGTTTTGAGGTGTGTAACTATTGTGAGGTGCCATCCAGTTAATCATGACTCACAGCAATCCTGTCAACGGCAGATCTGAAACTTTCCCTACCCTGCACCAAGGTCACTATCTCTGATCTACTCAGGACCATTGTTACCAGCAGTGTCAATCCAGCTTGTTGGGGGTCTTCCTTTCTTTTTCTGACTCTCCCCCTCTCCCTGCATGATGCTGAGATGTATAGTCTTTGAGATTGATCAGTGCTTTTCTAGTCTTCATTTTCTGCAAGCAAGATTATTTACATAATAGGTAATCACAAATGTAAAGACAAAAGCATCTGAGAAAAAAGATCTTCCTAAATTTCCATGAATGTCATAAAGAAGTATTTCTTGTTTGTGCCATTGGTCTAGTGAGTAAGGAGTTGTGCTGCCAACTGAAAGGAATGCAGTTCAAGTTCACCAAGTTCTTTAGCTGTTCCACAGGAGAAAGGTAGACAGTCTCCTTCTGTGTGATTTATTGCTTTTGAAAATCCTCTGAAGGGTCAGCTGTCAGTCGATTCTGACCCAAAGGTAAAAATAACAACAACAATTACAAAGAGGGACTTCTGTGCACTAAATAACACATGTCCACAGAGAGATTTAAATTCTTTTTCACTGAATGAGTTAAAAATGTCAAGATCAAACACATTGTCTTCATGAGAAATATGAGACGATCTGCTCCCCATTAAAACCTACAGCCTCAGAAAGAGTCAGAGTCCACTCACTAGCAGGGAGTTTAGACTAGACGCAAAGAGGTGAGGGAGAGCACATTTTATCCTCATAAGATTTTAATTGTTGATTTTTTTAATATAGCTCAGGGTTAAATGGCATAAGAAGATAAAAACATATTTGCTTAATTTACAAAAGGCATAATATTTCTGAAATTAATCCTCAAATTATAGCAGTTGTTATAAAAGTGCTCAGGACCGTTTGGATAACCCACTTTGAATCTCTCTAAATCTAAAGGTCTTGGATGGAGCTTTGGGTTTTGCAGGTCATAAAAGCTCCCCAGATTATTTTGATTATTAATCGGGTAAAGACACCACCACACTATATTATATCTATTCTCATGTAAGAATTATGGAAATGTTTACATTTATATGAACAGTGTCTAGACAATAAGGCTTACAAGACACAATCCTCTTAGTGCCTTAAAAAAAAAAAGACAAACCCAAAACAAAACCCAGAATGCTCATTTTACTAATTATAGCACAAATTATCATTTAGAATTCATTTTTAAGTGTGATTTACTGAAAAGTTGAGCCCTATGGAATATCTTCATTCCCAGTAAATGACTTAACATTCCCCTAAAATAAAATATTGCAATCATAATTATAATAAAAATAGGAGAAGAAACAGCAAAACCAGCAAATCTAAAAAAATCCAGCTAGCTATCCTTTGAGACAATATATAGCATATATAAATCTAGACACTGCATACACTTTCTCTTCGTTAATCTTCACAATAGTTTAATGAGCTATCTATTATTATCCCCATTTTGTAGTCAAGAAAACAGAGGCTAATAAAGATTAAAGAAACTGTAATTTAGCTAATACTTGACAGAGATAAGATGCATTTTCTGTGTCTGGGATGCCAAAGCCCATGCCCTTATCTACCTTCCTGAGTAACTGGCTACAAAAGCAAGGCACATCTTTATAAGCCTAATTTAGTAACAGGGAGTAAGGGAGTAACATAAGCGCTAGGGAGATTCAGGCTCATTAATTTCTTCCCCCACTCTCCCCTCTTTGACATAATTAGCCCTTCACCCAAGCTGCCTCTTGGTGGTTTCTCCAGCCTGTCAGGCGAGGCAGTAACAAGAAGTCTGTCACGGAACTTCTTTCTTGAATAAGAAACCTAAATTGTAGCAACTTTTTTTATCACTTCATTTTAAAGCCCAGCTTCATTTTCAATTATTAAAATTTTCCCTCACGAGCAATACTGAAAAATATTAAGTAGTCCAGGAGTGCCCAGATGAAAAAGAACCAAAAACCCTCATCCTATTGTAGTACTTTATTTTATCCTCCTCTTTGATTTTTAATGCATGGCAATTTCACCTACAATTTGCACTCTCATTTTTATAGCAGATCAATTAAAGATAACTGGACAAATGCTTGATTATATTCTGAAAGCCAATTTTAATATTACTTCCTGATGGGATTCCAAGCTTGTCAAAGATGCAAATCTCTCTCATTTTCTTTTTATTTATTTGGAGTTACAAGCTTTGTAAATCAACCAAGTGGTATTTAGAACATACATGGGACTCTGTTTATTGTTTCCCTGTCATGCATAATAAATATATAAATAAGGAGATAATAAAGAACAAAATTGAGAGCAATGTGTCACAAAACCAAAATTTTAGTAACTTTCTGACATTAAATCAAGCCTGAGCCTACACATTAATGTTAGACAAAAGCAACCAAACAGCATATGGGCTTGAGCAACTTAAAATTCAAGGAAAAAGAACATTTTTTTACTGCTTCAAATAATCTCTCAAAAGCTGCAAGAATATCAACTGTCTTCATTAAAAACAATTTGCCACCATTTAATGCACTCGTGCTTATAATTCATGCCTTTCTGTTGTCTTGTGCAGAGGCAGATGACACAGAGAAACCAGCAGTGACTGTATCTAATAAAAAAATAGACTTCAAAACACTTCTTATGCATTTTTAAAATCCAAAAAGTCTGAATCAACATATCTGTTTTGAAAGGCAATTTTACTAGTTAAATAAATTATGATATAATCATTTGATGGACTAAAAACACATTAAAATTATATTGTGACATATATATGTGGATATATTATATAATACCATGTTATACAATGCATTGCAAGTATTAATTTATTAATTTCTTCCACATCTCGTAAATGTAGGAAACCAAAAGCAGTTGTTTTTCTCAGCCATTCTGATTACGCATCACTCGCCAGGGCTGCAAAAAACTCTTTGGGTTAATCACGTTTGACAGTGAGGCATCGCCTTCCCTGACAGTATACAATTATCCAAAGGGCCTACAAAGCTACAGTTCTGTCCCTTCTGCTAGGCTGCTGTCCGTATTGCCTGCTGCCTGAAGCATGTGAAACCACGAGAGCCTGGTGATCTGAGACAAACATAGAGGTAGTCTTATCTTCATCCATGAAGTCTCCCTTCATAGTAGTCATGGCTACCTAAAGCCATCTCAGTCCTACTTCTCAACCATAGAGAAGTCAGCCAGTCTTTGAAACTCCAAGTCCAGCTACTCTGTCCTTTCCCAATCATGGGGATGTTTCCTGGAGCAGAAATTGTTAGGCCGTGCTCATAATTTTTTGGATCTTTTATTGTAAGCAAGTGAGCTTCTCTGTGCTTGAGGAAATGTTCCCCCTACCCCACCCCCACCCCCAGAATAAAGGAGGGTTGATTTTACAGTCAGCAAGCCGGAAATTACACCCAACCCATCCCCAGAACAATCCTCAACTCTTTGGGAGTAATTTGTATATAAATAACTCAGCTTGACCCACCTCCCATAATATAGGGGGCAGGAAGGTACCTTTGAGGCAGGGTTTTGTTGTTTCTTAATTTCCCTACAAGACTGAGCTTCAGTGGGGACAAGCTGAATAATATATCCTTGGCTGTTGCCTTTCCTTTTCTGCATTACTTCTCTCTCTTATGGGTCTTTTTGCACTTCCCAAATGATTTTCTTTGCACTCAAATCCTCTTCTCAGCATCGGCTTCAAGGAAAATCTAAACTAACACAATTTTCTTCTCCCTTCTACATCTGGGAACTTAAGCCACTTTAATTTTCAGAACCAGCTTCCTCCAATGGAAAATTTTCTTTGTGGGAACACAGCACCAATGTTCACACATACCACCTGAGAGAGGAGAGACCAGTCACAGTCTTAAAGGCAGGCCTTGGGATGAAAAATGGGCATTTTCTCTTTCCCTCTCTCTGTGTATTCCAGTGGGTTACTCAATGTGAGGTTTACTAGCTGTTAACTTTAGTATTCACCATTGGTTGAATAGAACTTACAAATGTAAGGGTTTGTGGTCTTCTAAGGGTGCTCTGATGGCCTAGTGGCAAGAAGCTTTGCTGCAATCCCAAAGGCACATGGTTTGAGGCCATGGGAGAAGGATGGCAAATCTCCTCTTGTAAGATTAACCACCTCTGAAAACCTGCTGGAGGGTCAGCTATGGGTTAATTCTGACTCTATAGCACACAACAACGAGAAGAAGGGGATTAGCAAGCTTTCTAATAAGCACCTTTAGGGAGCTCTAATAAGTACCTTCAAGGAGCCCAAATACAGTTTCCCTGCTAACCCAAAGGCCACACCTCTATACCTGTTGGAATCACAAACAACTTCTGAGAAGAAGGATCTCCTTCAACATGATTTACAACCTTAGAAACCTACTGGAAAGTGAAATATGCATCATTTCCAACTTGACAGTAAGGAAAAAAAAGACTTTCAGCTGAGAAAATGCCAGCAAGGTGTATAAACTACAACAAGGGGCTTATGTGAGTTTTGCCATCCCTCTAGGTAGAAACTGAGCAGATTCAGGGGCAGAAAAAAAAAAAATAAATAAATTCCTACTACCATCAAGGGAACATAGAAGAGCACAGTGAGTCTTTTGGAGTCAGTGTTTCCTTTGCCAGAAGAAATGAGAAGAGTGAGATGCACTGACTACCAGCACAGTAGAAGGGAGAGAGGAACCAAGAGCAAAAAAATCCCAAAGCTAACCTAGAACAGCTGCCTCACAGAGCCTGTGCCCAGTTCTTTATTTAGGCTTAACTTGCAGACGGATAAGGTGGTTATAACTGTAAAGCCAGTGTAGCTGGTGAAGGATGGCATCATCTAACTTCTACCAACTCCACAAGGGGATATAATCTCCATTAACAATATCCCCAACACACAACCAACTGCTCTGAGGCCAGATAAGCTCCACAATCCCACACCTAATTTTACCAATTTTAATTCATCCTTCCCAGGTTTCTCACTGCTCTGCTACTGAGTCCACTCATCTTTTTCAGTAGCCACAGAAAACACAGAGATAATATTCAAGATATCCTGCCAATTATGGTGTCTACCCCAGTCCTCCAATAAACCCAGGCAAATGCCCCCAACTCTGTCTCTGTGGGGCAGAAAAAGCCATTGTCTGCTCTGTCTGCACTTTGGTTTTCCATCACTGCTGTTCCTGCTGTGACTCTGATTTAGTCTCCTGTCTCTCTCTACTCTAAACAAGACACTCTGGCCCAAATGGATGTGCCCTGTGCTCCTTTTCTCTTCTTTCTTGTTGGTAGAGAGATTCTCATTTCTTCTTCTAAACCTATTTTATTTAAGTATGGCAGGATGGTGAAACTAGTCAAAGCCATCATTAGTAGTTCACACAGCTTGTTTACATGTTCTCACCCAAAACGGGCTTTTCACCTCAGTCACATCATTAGCATAGTTCCACCGAGCAAGCAATGTGGTGGAAGTCAAAGCCAATAACTAATAACTAAGGCACTTTGAACAAATGATCTGCTGCACCAGAACACTATAATTGTTAGAACTAAAGAGTTTTTTAACATGGATTTAAATCCTACCTTTATAACAAGGCTGGGCCCAGTTAGGCTCAAGGCCATAAAGATGTTTACCTGCAAGTATATCTGCGAATAAGAAGTTCTGACTGAAAAATTCTTAGTTGATTCTGAACGAAATTATTTCCTACTAAACCCCATAATCATGAGCATTGTCTGGGAGTTCTGTGTGACATTGCAGTGAATTATCCAGCCTAGCAGTAGAGTGGCGAGAGCCACGAGGGAGGAATGTTAGGTGGTAGAATTGATAGATATATGATTGATGTCGTGGATGGACATTTTTCATCTTTGTATAGATAGTGAAAGTCAGAAACCGATGCCTCTTCACTGGCCACACTGTTTTATAATTAAGAATACTTGAAACACTTACTGAAGAAGATAAAAGACTATAATATTCTATGTCAATTACTTCTCAAACTCAATAAAACAAAAGATCCTCACCAATGAACAAATAGGCAATGTCATGATAGACAAAGATTAGAGTTGTCAATTATTTATTATTTGGACCCAGAATCAAAACCTTTGGTACTCTTGTTGTTTTTGTTAGGTATTGTCAAGTAAAGGATGACGTATAGTGACTCTAGAACAGACCTGAACCCTGTCCTCACTTGTACCATCCTCACGATCTCGGACACATTCACACCCAGTGCTGTAGTCATCATGTCAATCCATCTTGTTGAGGGTCCTCCTATCTTCCACTGACACTCCACACTTCCAAGAATTATGTCCCTTTCTAAGGGACAGCCGCTCCCAGCAACATGTCTGAAGTATGAGAGATGAAGCTTTGCCATTCTTGCCGCCAAAGAGCACTCTGCCTGCACCTTTTCCAAAACGTACCTGTTCACTCTGTTGGCAGTCTATGGGATATTCAGTACTCTTCTCCAACACCACAACTCAAAGGCATACATTCTTCTATCATCATTGGTCATAGTTCAGCCCTCAAAGGCTCAGCAAGTAGTAGAAAATATCAGAGTAGGAAGTAGGAGTGGCCATCCACTTCTGCAGCAGCAGGTCTTTGAAAACATAGTGAATAAGAGAAATCCAGGTAGCTGTAGTAATAGAGGAAGAGTTCAGAGGGGAAGTGCTCAAATATGGGAACAGCTACAACCAACCATTAATAGGTAGAACATGGAATGCCTGAATTATAAATGCAGGGAAACTAGAAGTTGTAAAAATTGAAATTAAATGCATGAAGATCCACATTCTAGGCATTAGTGAACTTTAAAAGATTGGCATGGGGCACTTTGAATCAGATGCCTGGACTATGCCAGGAATGAAAAACTGAGCAAGAATGTTGAGGCATTCATAATGCAAAGAACAATTTCAATGTCCATCCTAAAGTGCAATGTTATGAGTTATCAGATTATATCCGCATGCATACGAGGAAGACCTGTTGACACAACTATTATTCAAATATATGTACCACTAACAAAAGACAAAGAGAAAAAAAACTGAGGATTTCTACCATTTCTTAGTCATAAATTGATCAAACATGCAATCAATCAAGAAGCACTAATTATTATTGAGGACTAGAATGCAAAAGTTGGAAACAATGAGGTAGGAATGGTAATTGGAAAGTATAGACTTGGTGACAGAAATGAGGCTGGAGAATGAATGATTGAATTTTGTCATAAAATGATTTATTCATGGGAAATACCTTTTAACAAATCCATAATTTTATTTGCTTTTCATTGAGTTTAAATTCTCGAGGGATACAGCATAACACAGATTCTGTGTCCAATGGCCTTAGCAGGTTGCTCCGAACTTGGCCCAAACCATGCCACTGTTTCCAT
Organism: Elephantulus edwardii; assembly: GCF_000299155.1. Lineage (NCBI taxonomy): Eukaryota > Metazoa > Chordata > Mammalia > Macroscelidea > Macroscelididae > Elephantulus > Elephantulus edwardii. Next base: position 5,739,312 of record NW_006399757.1, on the reverse strand, counting down.
GGGCACGAGTTACCTTTTCCCATATTACTCTGGTTTTGTTGGGTTTGCCTTCAGGAGTCTCTGTATTATATTTTGCATTGTAAACATAAGAACATCTCTGGCCTAAAATACAACTCTGTTTCATCTCAGTCATAAACACCTTCAATATTAAGAAGAGCTGTGTGCTCCCTCTGGTTCCGGAGACCTAGTTTATAGCCAGAAAGCATGGCTTTGTACCAAAACCTCCCAGCAATCTTTGGGTTCAGAAGTCCTGCTTCCAGGAGGCCTTCACGGACTCCAAGATGGTGGAAAAAGGCAAATACTTTTTTTAAGAAACAGAAATGGCAACTTTATACGTGGACCTCACCTGATAGTATGCACAAGAATTAGATTGAATACATCTGTGGAAAGAATTGTTGGAGAACCTCAATATCAGCAGTTACAACAAGATCAGGTGCTGACTATAGAACAAATCATCAATCACTCATGTGAAAGTTCAAATTGGAGTTGAAGAAGAATAAATAAAACCAATTCAAAAAAGCAAAATACAAGCTTGGGTCTATTCCACCTAATTTCAAAAATCATTTTAAGAATCAGTTTGAGGCGTTAATCACCAATGACTGAAGACCAGATGAGTTGTGTAATAAAATCAAGGCATCATCCATGAAGCAAGCAAAATGTCATTACATAGGAGAATGGAAAAGTAAAAGAAAATGCAAGCCAGAAGCAACTATGAAAATTGCATTGGAGCATTAACAAGCCAAAACTAAGGCAAGTAGATGCCTTGGTACCTGCAGTCAAGAAATCAAAAGACAGGCTGCATTAGGGAAATAGCTGTCCTGGGCCTCTTTAAAGGGCTGAAGAGATAGGATGTCCACTTTAAACTTAGGTATCCATGATCTAAGGTTCCTATGCATCTGCAAGTTTGACACTGAATAAGGAAAAGAAAGAAAAAAAAGGATCTTTCTTTTTGAATTATGGTTTTATCAAGGAGTATTGAATTAACTTTGAAAAGAACAAATTCTTTCATGAAGGAAATAAAACCAGAGGGATTTCTGAGGGCAAATATGGTAAAACTGCATCTCATTTACTGCAGGTATATTGTCAGGAGGGGCTAATACTTGGAAAAGATGCGTTGGGACGGTGAAAAAGAGGAAGACCCTTAAGGAAGTGGCTTAGCTTCCTCTATGAAGAGAAGCATTGAGTCAGGATTGAAGGAAGAATCCATCAACAATCTGCGTTATGCAGATGACACAACCCTGCTTGCTGAAACTGAGAAAGAGCTGAAGTACTTGCTGCAGAGGGTCAAGGACTGCAGCCTTCAGTATGGATTGAGGCTCAATGTCAAGAAGACAAAGATTCTCACCACTGGACCAAT
>NW_006399757.1:5718996-5736490 GCF_000299155.1 Elephantulus edwardii | reverse complement strand
CTCTTCACCATCCATCCTGATGCTGCCAATTGGTCCAGTGGTGAGAATCTTTGTCTTCTTGACATTGAGCCTCAATCCATATTGTAGGCTGCAGTCATTGACCCTCTGCAGCAGGTGCTTCAGCTCAGCTCTTCCTCGGTTTCAGCAAGCAGGGTTGTGTCATCTGCATAACGCAGATTGTTGATGGATCTTCCTTCAATCCTGACTCAACACTTTTCTTCATAGAGGAAGGTAAGCCAGTTCCTTAAGGGTCTTCCTCTGCAGCAAGAGCATGAGGTCCTCCTCAGTTTCAGCAAGCAGGGTTATGTCATCTACATAACGCAGATTGTTGATAGATCTTCCATCAATCCTGATGCCACATTTCTTCTCATAGAGCCCAGCCACCCTGATGATCTGTTCTGCATACATGTTGAAAAGGTATGGAGCCAGGACACATCCCTGGCATACGCCCTTCCCAATTTTAAACCATGCAGTGTTTCCTTGCTCTGTTTTGATGACTGCCTCTTGGTCCAAGTATAAGTTATGCATTAGCACAATCAAGTGTTCTGGGATTCCCATTCTTCTGAGAGAGTTAAACCAGGCTGCTCTGTGGGGGCAAGGATTCTGAAGCTTCATCTGACATACTTTGGACATTTTGAAAGGAGGGACCAGTCCTTGGAGAGGGACATAATGCTTGGGAGAGTGGAGGGACCCTCTATGAGGTGAATTAAATCAGTGACTAGGGTAACTGGAGTGGGTGTGTCAGAGACAGATTGGCATAGGATAGAGCAGGGTTTAGGGCTGTTGTACATAGGATCATTATGAATTGCAAGTGACTCGATGGCACATAACAACAACAACAACAACAACAACAACAGACTGAATAGGTATGAAGAGAAACTAGAACCCTAACACACTCCCTTTTCAATTTTAAACTCTCCTGATCTGTTCACACAATACCCTCCTCATCCAGGAGCAAAACTGAGTGCTCTGGGACTCCATTTCTTCTCAATGTCAATGACAATTTACTGTGATCCACACAGTTAAATGCCTTTGCATTTATAGTTGATAAAGCACATATAGACATTCTTCTGGTGGTCTTTACTTTCAGCCAGAATCCATCTGACATCATCAATGATGTCCCTGATGCTTAGTCCTTAATCCTTAATCCTTAATCATGCTTGAATTTCAGACAATTCTCTGTCTATCTACTGTTCTAGCTGCTTGTCAATAATCTTCAGTAATATTTTGCTTGCATGCGATGTTAATGATATTGTTCCATAGTTTCTACATTCAGTTGCATCATCTTTCTTGGGAGTGGGGAACAAATGGACCTCTTCCAGTCTTTTGACTTGACAGTTGTCCTTCAAATTTCCTGGCATAGACTAGTGAGCACATCCAGGGCTGAATCTGTCTCCATTTTGGAGCAGTTGGATTATGAAGGGCAGGCTGTTTTGATTTAATTGAAAAATCAGGTGTAAACTGAGCATAGTTTATTTCATTAACAATCAAGTGTAAACTAGCCATTTTGATTTAGTTAACAATCAGCTAGCTGTGGGCTGAAAACCTGTTGTCTAAATCAATGAGGACCTCATAGACGGGTCTTTGTATTTAAAAGTTGATTGGTTTGGTCCTGCCTAAGAGTCTCTAGTTTGGTGTTAATTATGTTTGGTGTTGCAGACCTAGGGTAAAGTATTTCTATAATTACTAATAAAGAGACAGACAGCCAGGAATAAGAGCAGAGAGAATGAAAAACAGGGGGCCAGCAAGTCTCAACTGATGAACCCCATTTCAGCTTCCCTGTATCTTTATTGAAAATTATTAGGAGGTAAATCACAAAGAGAATTCAATGCAAATGAAGCCAAGCTTTTTCTATTGAAAACCTTCCCCTTGACTCAGGAGGGAAGGGTCAGCAAATACAATGCAAGAATCTGGTAAACCCTTAAGGATTGCCTTAGTGCCTCAGGGTGAATTCTAGTTTTACCATGCCTCCCCCACATCTTGAGATAGCATTCAGTTTATTACAAGTATTTAGTATTGGCTTCCCATAGTTTGGGGAGAACTTTGTTCTAATTGGTACAGCACTTGTGTTAGTTTGCTGGATGGATGGAGAGATAGAGAGAGAGAGAGAGATAGAACTTTATGTTTACTAAAGTTGTTAATAGTTAACATACATTTTACTGAGTTTGAGGCAATAATCCCCCAGATTATTCCATCATTTCCTATGTATTTGAGCCCTCACACTGTCATAAACACAACAAATTCTTGTTTAAAAGCAAGAAAACAGACACTAATTCTTTTTCTCAGTACAAAAAAAAATAATGTAGTATATATGAACATTTATCTTCTTTGAAACCTTAAAAACAATTCATTTTATTCTGAAAGAAGAACAAGGTTTAGTTGCATTAATGACAAGTTAGTATTAAACAAATGACTGTTTCCTTTTTCCATATTGTTGTTATGTATCATCAAGTTGGAAGCGGGACTGGTATCCACTTCCAAAAACGCTTGCCTCCGAAACTCTATGAACTTGGAGAAAAAATGAAAGTTTTGCGTTTAAGACTTTCATTCATAGGGTCGCCACGACTCTACGGCACTTAACAACAACAACAACATCAAGTTGAGTAGAACTCAGCAAGCCTAAAAATAGGTATGAACTTTGTTCTATTCTGCACCATCCTCATCATATCTGACATACCTGAGTTCTTTGCTGCAGTCACTATGTCAATCCTTCTTCTTGAGAGTCTTCCTCTTTTTAACTGACCCTCCATCTTTCCAAGAATCAAGTGATTATTTGTACTAACTTATAACGCTTTTCCTCTACATGTTTAAAAATAAAAATGCTATGCTTATTTTACATATATGACTGATCTAACTTGGTTCTATTAAAAAATGTTATGCTGTACTTTGAAGTAGCTTGCACGGGTCTCAATCAGGCATTTTCTGTCTCTAAATAGAGAATGGAGATAGGATGCATCCCTGGCGTACGCCCTTCCCAATTTTGAACCATGCAGTGTTCCCTTGCTCTGTTCTGACGACTGCCTCCTGGTCCAAGTATAAGTTTCACATTAGAATGATCAAGTGTTCTGGAATTCCCATTCTTCTCAGAGTCAGCCACAGTTTGTTATGATCTACACAGTCAAATGCCTTTGCATAGTCAATGAAACACAGATAGACATTCCTCTGGTATTCCCTGTTTTCAGCCAAGATCCATCTAACATCAGCTACAATATCTCTAGTACCACGACCTCTTCTGAAACCAGCCTGGACTTCTGGTAGTTCTCTATTGATGTTCTGTTCCAGTCATTTTGGGATACTCTTCAGTAAAATCTTGCTTGCATGTGAAATCAGTGAAATTGTTCTGTAGTTTCCACATTCGGTTGGGTCACCTTTCTTTGGGATAGGAACAAATATTGATCTCTTCCAGTCAGTTGGCCAAGTGGTCGTTCTCCAGATTTCTTGGCACAACTTGGTGAGCACGTCCAGGGCAGCATCTGTTAACTGAAATATGTCAATTGGTATACCATCTATTCCTGGAGCCTTATTTTTTGCCATGTCCTTCAAGGGCGTACGCCAGGTATGCATCCTATCTCCATACCTTTTCAACCTATATGCAGAACAGATTATCCGGGAGGCTGGGCTCTATGAAGAGAAATGTGGAGTCAAGATTGGTGGACGAATTATCAACAATCTGCGTTATGCGGATGACACAACCCTGCTTGCTGAAACTGAGGAGGACCTGAAGTGCCTGCTGCAGAGTGTCAAGGACTGCAGCCTACAATATGGATTGAGGCTCAATGTCAAGAAGACAAAGATTCTCACCACTGGACCAATTGGCAGCATCAGGATGGATGGTGAAGAGATTGAGATTGTACACAGCTTTAGTTTGCTTGGCTCCATAGTCAACAGTCTTGGCACCAGCAGCCAGGAAATTAAAAGGCGCATTGCCATGGGAAAGACTGCTGTTAAGGACCTCTCCAAAGTGCTGAAGAGCAGTGGTGTCTCTCCGGAGACTAAGGTGTGTCTGATACAGGCCATGGTCTTCGCAATCACCTGTTATGCATCAGAGAGTTGGATGATGACCAAGGAGGATAGAAGGAGAATTGATGCCTTTGAGCTGTGGTGCTGGAGAAGAGTATTGAGAATACCATGGACTGCTAGGAAAACAAACAGATTTGTCTTGGAGAGGGTTAAACCGGGTGGCTCCTTGGAGGCAAGGATTCTGAGGCTCCGTCTAACTTACTTTGGACATGTAGTGAGGAGAGACCGGTCCTTGGAGAGGGACATCATGCTTGGGAGGGTGGAGGGACGGTGCAGGAGAGGAAGGCCCTCTATGAGGTGGATTGATTCAGTGACTGGGATAACTGGGATGGGAGTGTCAGAGACACTGCAATTGGCACAGGACAGAGCAGAGTTTAGGGCTGTTGTACATAGGGTCACTATGAGTCGCAGGCGACTCAACGGCACATAACAACAACAACAACAACAAATAGAGAATGCTTTGTTTTAAATTTTAAGTTCTTCTTAAAAATGATGAAAAAATTATATAAACATATCAAAATAAAAAAACACGCTAGAAATTACCACTGACCTGAAGAGGAAAAAGAATCTATTTGTTTTTGTGGAATGTGGGTTTTTATGGTTATTCTAGCAGTAACTAGAGAACAAACTATGAAAAAGAGCTTGACATGGTTAAAGTTATTCCTTCATTTTTCAAATATTTGTGAAACACCTGCAACATGTTAGGCAAGAACTTTTAAAAAAAGTGAGTAATTAAGTTAGAGGACGGTATGTTATATGGGGAAAAGAGGAAGGAAAGGGTAAAAGAACAAAAGTTGGAGACAGATGTAGATAAATAGATGATGATGATAGAAAGATAGATAGATATAGAGATAGAGATGTATAAAATAAATTTTAATCCAGTATACGCTATCTCTAGTTTTAGGTACCATTTTGTGTTCAATGAAATTTTCAAAATTTCTGCAAGCCAGAAAATATTTACCATGGGTCGGCCCTCTTAATTCACTAGTTTTGTTTTAAATTTTTGTTTTGTATTAGTTTTTGATATGTGACCCTCAGCCACAGGGAGCCTCCATCATCCAGCATAAAAATTCACATTTCACAATAGCTATCAGCGTGCAGACGTAGCCAAGCATTAAACACATTTTTAAATTCCAACACGCCTAAATGATGTTGAACTATAAGCCGAGACCCCCAATCCATCTGACAAGACCAACCCACTGACACCCACGTGGGATGGAAAAAACCAAAAGAAACCCAAATGTTCCATACGTGGCCCTCAGCAAGATGCTTCCCTAAAGAGGCCCCATATACGTTTTAGTAGTTGTCTGAAGTATTGTGTGAATGTACCACAAATTCTGAATATATTTGATTGCAGTTGGATTTGGACTGTTTCCATATTCTTGCAATTGTGACTAACTCTGCTATTAACTACTTTTAAATTTAATTATTCATCAGTGTGTTGCATATGAGGGCAAAACAAAGTAAAACAAAAAACATTAAATGTCATAATCTTTAGTAACCAATTTAATGAAAAAAAGTATTTAACAGAAGAAAAAAATCATGATCCATTTAGTAGAAATGAGAGTTCACAATACTAATGAACAGAAATACCCTGCGTTTATAGAAAACAATACATATGGAAAATTAGAGCGGTATGGCAGATTTTTATTTTAGATAATGTATTGAATGTCATAGTTTCATTTTCTTTTTTCTTATTTTGTAATATACTTTGTTATAATAAAATGACTTACTGCCCAAAAGGGCAGAAATTAATTTGTAAGAGATTAAAAGTCAGATCCTAGAATGGTGTTACAAGTTTTGAACATAGCACACAAAAATCTAAGTAATATTTTCTTAACAAAATTCATTCAGAAAAATTTTCCAATATTATTACAAGAATATGTAGACTAATAGGTACAAAAATATTCTTGGGTTATCACTAGTTTTATTGTTGCAATCTTTAGTTTATTATGCTCCATTATTTAACTTCTAATTTTCTTTAAATAATATATGGACACATTTGTCTGTTTTTATATAAAATTTATACAAGTTGATTAGTTTATGCATAAACTATTATTTTGTAGCTTCTTTGTAAACTTTGTAATTTCTAAGACACTTTGATTATCAAATATGAACATTAGTAGGTTAAAATATGCAAAAGGTATTATGCATTAGTGTGGTCTTGCATATACAGATTCTTAGACAAAGATCTGAGAGCAACACTTTCTTTCGGAAGCAATCTCAAGAAATGAGTTGAAAAGTGTGAGAGGGAAGAGTATGGACTTCATAAATGCTATATTTTCTACAATGTTACTAATGTGACTAACGGGATTTTATTATGTGAATTATCTCAGACATAAATGACCTGGTAGTCATTTACCACTAGTCCACCAGAATTGCCACTGCCTTTAGGGAGCTCAATAGGGTAAAATCGTTTACTCTGGAGGCAAAGATTTTGGAGCTCTGTCTCACATCGTTTGGCATATTGTCAGGAGAGACAGTCCTAGGAGAAGGACATCATGTTTGGAAGGGCAGAGGGACAATGCAGGAGAGGAATACCCTGGGCAACATGGGTTGACACAGTGAATGGGATAATAAGGGTAGGTGTTGGAGACAGTGAGATTGGCTCAGAATAGGACAGGGTTCAAAGCTATAGTGCATAGGGATGCTAGGATTCACTGGTGATTCAATAGCACATAACAATAACAGTGGCAAAAACCCTGCTGTAATCCTAAAGGCATGTGGTTCAAATCTACCCTCCTATAAAATTACCACACCTGAAAATCTGCTGGATGGTAATCTATGCGTTGGTTTCCACTGACACAACAACAAGTCACCAGTGCTCCCTAAAGGCAGTGACTATTGTTGTTATATGCTGTCGAGTTAACCATAACACATAATAATCCAATCACCCATTGTTCAGAACAATGGCTCTGAACCTTGTCCTATCCTGAGCCAAATTAAAATCAGACTTTAAGTATTTTAAGAGATTTTGATGAGTAATTAGGCAAACATACACTCTGGAGACTAAGGTGCGTTTGATACAGGCCATGGTCTTCGCAATCACTTGTTATGCATCAGAGAGTTGGACAATGACCAGAGGATAGAAGGAGAATTGATGCCTTTGAGCTGTGGTGTTGGAGAAGAGTATTGAGACTACCATGGATCAACAGATTTGTCCTGGAAAGGGTTAAACCGGGTGGCTCCTTGGAGGCAAGGATTCTGAGGATCCATCTAACTTACTTTGGACATGTTTTGAGGAGAAACCGGTCCTTAGAGAAGGACATCATGCTTGGGAGGGTGGAGGGACGGCGCAGGAGAGGAAGGCCCTCTATGAGGTGGATTGATTCAGTGACTGGGATAATTGGGATGGTAGACAGTGCGATTGGCACAGGACAGAGCGGAGTTTAGGGCTGTTGTACATAGGGTCGCTATGAGTCGCAGGCGACTCGATGGCACATAACAACAACAACAATTAGGCAAAAAAATTCAAAGAAAAATAAGAGGGAAATTAAGAGCCTGGAGTTGAAATCAGATTGCATAAAGAGTAACAAAGAGAAAAGAGCATATTAATATATGTGAAATATATGTATTTGTATATATGATATATTTGAAAGATATGTAAGAAGAATAAAAAGAAAAAGTGTGGAAGCAGGAAAAATCAAAACAAAAACTTCCAAGTGTTTGCCTTGACAGACTTGAGAAATAATGGTTCAAACAGACCAAAAAAAAAAAAAAAAGAGAGAGACAGAGGAGTGGGGGAGGGGGGGAAAGGAAGTGAAGGACAGAAAGGAAGAAAAGAAGAAAAGGTGATAGGAGGTGGCAGGGAGATATAGTATCTATCAAAATAAACACTTTTTTAAAAAAAATTCTTTATTTAATGTTGCCCATTAAGGTATTTTGTAAACTAGAGGTTTTAAAATAGTTCTTTACTTAACTAAATTGAGGTTTGTAATTAAATTATAAACTAGAAGGAAAGAATGGTGAATGAAATGAAAAATTCATCAGCAAGTATTTCCCATCAACCACTTGTTCATGCTTAGATCAAACATATCTAATAATTTCTTGTTAAATCCATCAGTTTTCATTAGAAGAGTAATTTTGGTTAGTAAAAGGTAATGGTTACAGTGTGTTACACAATTAACACAGTGTGAAATGAACTAAAATACGTTCTCTAGAAATGATTTTCTGTAACACTAGATATATAAATGTAAGATTTTTCTAAGCTCTCAATCATGTTAAATCAAGTCAAAGTACATTGATATTGCTGTTGAAAAGAAATGTTGCCATTTAGGCTTTAAAAATTGATAGATTTTTGCAAGAAGGTAATAAAGCCTGAGATGTATATGCATATACATATATGTTTTAAGTAACCCTGATGTCTGCCTACAAATCAAACCTGTTGTCACTGAGTCAATTCCCAACCATGACTACATTGGGAATCATGACCACCCTGTAGGAGAGAACTGGGTTGCCTGTAGGGTTCCCAAAGTTGTAACCTTTGCAAACGCCAACTGTCACATCTCTCTCCTTTATAACAGGTTGGAGGGTTCAAACCACTAACTTTTCAGTTAGAAGCCAACTGTTTTGAATATTATGCTACCTGGGCTAAGGAACTACCTGGGCACTTCTGAGGTCAAAGCCTTGAAGTGTTTATTGAGCCACTGAAAGCTCAGTTCTATGTTGTCTATTTTTTAACATTTTTGGTGTACAGTTAGTGTAAATTCTTTGAAAATATGAAAAAGCAGTGAAAAGGAAAAATATTATTATCCAAATATAGTTACAAAATTTCTCATAATTTTTGCCCTGTTTTTATCTATTATGTTGCAAGTGCCGTAATGCATACATAACTATTATTGTTCATGCAGTACATACACATTACATACATATGTACATAATACTAACTGCACTGTTTCTATTTTACTTTATTCTAGCACTTAATACAGTTTATTTTGTTATAGTTTATATAGAAAAGTGCACTACTGATAAGTGTGCAGTTGATCTTGAGAAATCAACGCCTAACCGCAATCATCAGATAATATAGTCAGTCATCTCAAAACCCGTTCCAGTCAATAAAATGACCAGTAGTTCTAGAAACCAAATCCAGCTCATTGTCATCCAATTAATTATAAGACAGAAGAGAGCTGCCTCACAGGAATTTCCACAGAAGAACCTATGCCCAGATCTGTGGTGTTGGAGAAGAGTACTGAATAGCCCATGGACTGCCAAAGGACAAACAAATGTTTTGAAAAAAATCTAGTCAGGGTGCTCCTTAAAGGCAAAAAAAGATGAAACGTCATCTCACACGCTTTGGACATGTTGTTAGGAGGGGCTTGTCCTTGGAAAATGTCACCCAGGGAAAGATAGATGACCAGTTAAAGAAAGGAAATCTCTCAACAAGATGGATGACACAGACTATGACAACGGGCTCAAAAATATCAAGGATAGTGAGGATAGCGTATTATAGGACAAGATCTTTTGTTCATTGGGTCCCTATGAGGCCTACCCAACTTGAAGACATCTAACAACAACAACATCCCTCTCCCTATTTTATAGAAGCAGACTGTTACATCTTTCTCCTACAAAGTGACTGATGAGTGAGTACTGTTGACCTTCGGTTTAGCAGTTGAACTCTAACAGCTGCTTCTTTAGGACACAGGTTGCTCTAGAGTCAGTCAAGTCCAGTTCATGGCTACTGTGTGTGTCAGAGTAGAACTGTGGGAAATGGCTAATATTTCAGAAGGTGGCCACCAGGTCTTCTGACACATCACTAAGTGGACTTGAATTTCCAACCTTTATGTTAGCAGCTATAAGTACATTGATAATACTTCTGGTAATAAACTAATCTACTTTAAGTCATTGTAGAGAAGATTACCTGTTTATATCACCGCAATGAAAGGTAAAGAGAGAGTACTTTCGTAAACTATTGCTGCATGTGTTTTGTCAGTAGTTTGCTTGTTTTTATTTTAATTGCTTAGTAGTTTTCTACTATAGAATAGAGAAGAAAGTGTACACATTTATTCATATTTTGAAAAACTTTAGGGTTATTTCTAATTTGGGCTAACATGTACAAAACTGCAATGAACATATATGGGCATGTTTTTAGTTTCTTGGTTAAATAATCAGAGGAGAAAATTATCACATAATTGATGTTTAACTTTTAATATGCTCAATAAATTATTTTTCAAATATATCCTATCAAGTCACTAAAGCTCTGTTTCATCAGTCTTTTTATTTCTCAGTGTTTTCTTTTGGGTGGTTTCTGATTCTATATCTCTGTGTTAACTTCTCTTTTCTCCTGAAATTGGAAACCTGTTGTTAACTTCATCTCATGAAATCTCTTGCTCCTATTTTATCTCTTGCTTCTTTACTTTATCTTCCTTTTTTATTGTTTGCCCATATTGAGCATGACAGTTTTTTAAATGTTCTTGCATGTCAAATCTATCACTACAACTATGTATTTCTAATTTGGGATTACATTTCCTTTCTTCATATATCTGTTATTTTTTCCCCTTTGGAGAACTTTCTTTCCCTTAAAATAAGGCACACATATCCTCTGAATTTCCTATTTTTAGAAATTACTCCAAAACAGAAAGCACTGTAGAGAATGAGATCTGAAAGAAGGAAAGCCTATTTCTTCTCCTTGTAACAGAAATATCAGTCCTCTATTACCTGCAGTCCAGTATTTGAAAGTAGTGGATTTGTTTGTTTGTTTGTTCCATTTTTTCTCTGGTTATTTTTGTTGTGAAGATAATTCCACACCACCTATAACCCATACTGAGTTCCCACAGAGACATAAAAGATGATAAGGGTGTGTGTTGCCTTGAAGTATATCCTGCTAACTAAAAGGTCAGCTGTTCTGTGGAAGAAAGATGAGCATTCTCCTCCTGTAAAAAGTTACAGCCTCAGAAAGCTAGGAAGGGTCAGTATGAGTTCAAGCTGACTGGAAGACAGTGGTGTTGGTTTTGGGTTTTAACAAACTAAAGCATAGAAAGTCAACTCTTGGTTGAGGGACCCATCATATGCTATTTGCAACAGTCATTAAATTCTGAACTACAAATAGAATACATTACATTCTACTACATCTCTGTGATCAGACTAAGAGTTGACACCTAAAGGTCGGGTCTGGAGGGAGTTGTGCTGCCAAACTGAATGCATAAGATTTGAATCTACCAGCTGTTCTGTGGGAGGAAGATGGCCAATCTCTGAAACCCAGCTAGGGGGTCAACTATGGGTCGGTTCTTATACATAATGACAACTTCGTGTATATTAACCTAAGTCCTCTAAAAACCAGGATCCTAAAATGCCCTGGAGTCCTCTCCATTAGCAGAGGTTCACTCATTCATCCCCGGAACAAACTATGTTTAATAAACTCTCTAACCTTTTATTCAAATCCCTGACTTGTCTCCGTTCTTCCTACTAAATTCTGTGCTGCGCAGTCCCTCTCCTCAGTTACCTCCTATTCCTCTCCCTGTTACTCTCCCAGAACATTTCCTGCCTTGATTTCACAGTAAGAAAAGGGAATACCAAGGCCCTTGCCCAAATTACTAAAAAAATAATGTTAGGGATTAAAACAAGCCTTTTCTAATTTGTCTTTAGCCCACCTTAATAGAAATAACCAGATTTTCCTTTGTGTTTTGTTTCACATTTCATAAATGTCCCTTCAGTTAGTTAATAAATATGTAAATATGTAGTATTTTAAAGTCAATATTAATACAAAATAGTAGATAATCTTATAGTATGAATAAATTATGTCTTTAAAAAAAAACATAAAACTATTTTCAGGAAAATAGTGAGCCTCACCAGTTTGTGTAAGTCAGAACTATAGCTGTGGTGGGTGGTCTAGCTGGTAAAGAGTTGCAATGCCAATCCAAAAGCAGATGATTAGTATCTAATCTCCTTGGGAGAAAGGTGAGCAGTCACTAGTGCAATTTATAGCTTCTGAAAACCCACCAAAGGGTCAGCTACAATTTGGTTCCGACTTGATGGCAATTAGGTTGAGATTTTAAGCAAATGTAAGACATTATGCTTGCCATTGAAAAAAACTCAAAATGTAATTGGGACAAGATCATATGATAGGTGTTGTTGGCAATTCAAAAATATGTACATTTTAAAGGGGATCTAAAACATCTTCCAATAAGAAGATGAAATACCGTATGGTATCTGTGGTGGTTTGGTGATAATGAGCTGCACTGCCAACCTAAGGCAGAAGATTAGAATCTACCAGGTGCGCCAAGGGGGGAAGATGATCAATTTCTCCCATGTGATTTGTTGCTTCTGAAAACCTTCTGGCGGGTCAGCTGTGAGTAGTCAGTTCTGACTTGATGGTACAAATAATAGCAATCATGTGAAAGATTTTATCAAATCATGGCAATTTTAATTTTATTTCTCATTTCTAAATAACAATTTCTGCATTATGTGTGAATTAATCTGCAATATTTAAAATGTAACAGTAACTTCTTTATAACAAAGGAAATGTAAAAGGTTAATGATACCATTTTAGTAATGAAAATTTACAAGTAGGAGATGTAAAACTGGTAAGTCTTTTGAAAGGCACTTAGACAATATGTCAAAGTCCCTAAGAATTGATTCATAGCCCTTGACATATCCTACAAATATTCTGAAAGTTACAAAAACATAAAAAGTTGATTGAAATGCTGTTCACAATAATTTAATAGATGCAACACAATGCACAGTAAATGAAAAATGTATAGTATTATATAATAATATTATATATACCTCATTTGGTGAATTTTTCTGAATTAGAGTAATAAAAAGATCAAACAGATGATAAAAACATTAAGCATATTGCCAAGTTAGTAACTGATTTACTATAAATGGGCAACAATGATAGAAGATGAAGACATGAAAAATTAAGTATAATGCTTGAGAACATTACTACATGTCATTTCTCTACTTAAAGTGTTTCTTTTAATGTGATTGTTTTGTTGTTATTGATTTTTTAAAATGTAAACAATTGTTTGAAGTAGAACAAATTTTACTCATTTTCTGATGTTTTCACTTATCAATGTTATTTTAAAAAATTCTTCATTTATAAGTGCTATGTTCAAACTTTCTAAGGTATAAATCAATGTGTGTATCCACTTTGTATTGTTTGCTAGTAATTTACATTGTGATAATATCTTCTATATGTTGTTGTGTTGATGTTGAGGTTTTTAGGTGTCGTTGAGTCAAGTACAAATTATAGTGACTCTATGAACAAAAAAGGTCTGAAGAACTCTGTTCTGTGCCATCCTCACATTTCCTGACACACAAGAGCCCATTGCAGCATTCACCGTGTCAATCCACCTATGTTGATTATTATAAAATTTAGATAATTTCACTTTTTTTGTTCTAAGATCATTAATCACACAATGTTATTTATGATTAAATGCAAACAATTGATTTTTAATTAATGTACTCTGTTTAATTGATATGAATGTCAACCAAAAAGACCAATTTATTTCATTAAGGATTTCTCCTGTTGTGTTTCAAAGTCTTAACTATATTATCTACTTTAACTTCACCTCCTTTTCTGATTTGTTGTTGTTGCTGTTAAGTGCCATCGAGTCGCAGGCGTCTCACAGCAACCCTATTTCTGGTTTACTGACTCATAATCCATCATTGAAATTCAATATGAGACTTTTCATTATTAAAAATCCACCCTTTCCTTATATTATCTAGCTGTCATTTTAGATGTCTGAAGAAAGCCAATGTCAAGAAATTAAAACATTACTGGACTGTTTTTTCACAAAATGAAAATTTATAGAAACACTCTTAGAAAAGCAGGACGTCCTGCAAACAGAAAAGACCAGAACAAATAACTTGGGTGTCTCTAAATGTCCCTGTCTAACACCAGATGGAGAAAACTGGACAGAATGGCAGATGAAGGGAGAATTCCCAGAGGAGGTAACTGTTTCCCCACTCTCACACAGCCAGGTGTACTGAAGACAGCCGAGATAAGAATTTGTTAATAGGACAAGCCAAAAAATTCAGGAATTTGCAAATTGAACAGGTGAAAATGTAACTGGTGATAATTGAAAGCTAATTATCCTCAGCTAGCAATTGGCAACCAGGTGTTCTGAGTCACCTAAAAGGCAAAACAGGGAGGGCTGTGAAGATATTTGCTTTTGGCACAGATGAGATAAATGAGTTTCCTAACTGAGGCTTTGGGAAAGAAAAATGATTAGTCTGTTTATTTCTACTATGCTTTGGCATGCCTAAGAACTGAACCTGAAAGAAGAGAGACTGCAAAGCACAGTAATTATGGCATGAGTGTAAGAAGTGTCTTGTATTTATTTTTTTTCCTAAAGAGGCAGTTTCCCAAGTGAATAAAGGGAGAAATCTAGTAACTACCAATTACACATCTACTGCCTTTGGGTCATATTGAGATATGCTGCCTTTACTCTTTAGAAAGTGCTAGGGAGAACTGGGTGGAGAGAGAAGGGAGACTTCATGTCTATCAATATATTTAATATATTCCTGTAAACTGATCATATTTTTTAAATGCCATGATTCAGGAGGATGGGAAAAAGTGATGGATTCGATGTTACAAAGGAGCAAATTAAGGATTCAAACTCAAAAACTTTTGGCCTCAAAGTCCATATTCTTTTCATTATACTATGGTAATTTTTTGTTGAAAATTTCCTCCTGCTTACAAAAAAGTAAAGGACCCTTTTTCATATTCTGTCTCTAAATTTTAATTATGAGTCTTAAAGATTATACGGTTCTCCAATTTTTAAATGAAGCTCCATATGAAAAGTTTAACATAAAGTAGACCCATCACAAATTTACAACTCCATGAATTTCCATAGGATAAGCATATCCAGTGTAACTCAGTCAAAACAAAGAACATGTCTAAAATTTAGCAATCTCTTTGTGCCTTTCATAAGCATTATCTTCCCCATAACAGTAATTGTTATTATAGTTGTAGGTGCCATTGAGTTGAATACAGCGCATAGTGACCTTAGGAACAACGGACCTGAACTTGGTTCTATGCTGCACCAACCTTACTATATCTGATAGGATCAAGTCCACTGTCACAGTCACTGTGCCAATCCAGCTTGTTGAGGGTCTTCCTCTCTTTCATTGATCTTTGACTATCTTTTTCCAAGGTCTAGCCCCTCCTGACATGTCTGAAGTCTTCTCGGTCTTGTACCAATGTTCTTACTGTTATGTGTCATTGCATATACTGCAACTCATAGCAAATCTGAGAACAATAGATCTGAAGCCTGACTTATCCTGTGCCATTATCAGCCTATCTGAGCCCACTGTGACAATCACTGGGTCAGTTCATTTTTGGGGTTAGTCTGTCTCACAGTGACTTTCTGCCTTTCCAAGTGTGATGCTATTGCAAGGAATTGCTACTCCTAGAAACACATTCAAAATATGTGTTATGCAAAGTAAACATCTCTTTTTATAATTCTTTCTAAGAATAACAGCAGACTATTATAAGAAGTCCCAAGTCAATGTAGTCCCAAATGCTTGACCTGCTATGTAAGTCCTTGATTCCTGACATCGATAGCTCCTTCTTTTCTCCATTTCCTACCTCTTCTATGTTCTTGGGTTCATTTGCTATAAGGTCTCTCACAAACTCAGACCCCTTGGGGTAACGATTCATGTGACCTTAGGTAATAGGCTGGTTTTCAAGAAACTAATAGATCCTGTGGCCTGGATCCTGTAGGTTGTGCCTTGTGGCACAGCTAGATGGCAACTGTGGGTGATCTGGGTTCATGGTGCAGAGACTGGTGAGCAACTGCAAACTATGTCTCAGGCAAGAGAGATTTCCAAAGGAGAAAGAAGTGCCTGGCACTGAGGTCCCATGAGCTCATATAAATCTCTAGTAGGGTGGGGCTTGTATCTCCTCCTAATATTCTCTCTTTGATAAAATAATTATTGTAGCATATAACAAACATTTAAGTTTTTGGCTAGGAAAGACAATTTTGAACAATAAACATTAGACACCAAGATCATCCTTGCCTCCAATGATACCTTGATTACACTTTCTCCAAAACAGACGTATTCTTTTGTCAGTACATTGTATATTATGTGCTCTTCTCCAATACCGTAACTCAGAGGCATAGATTCTTCTTCTGTCATCCTAATTGTCTAGCTTTCAGATTTATATGTAATATTTTTCTATACAACTTAGCTGCAATATTTCTTTATTGCAAGGTCCTTTCCAAATTTTGGGCTAAATTTTATGCTGATATGCTCTTTTTTAATTATCTGGAAAATGTTGATAGAACTGAGATTATTTCTTCAAAAAATTACTAGAAGAATGATTTTACCACTAAATTTACTTAAACTTGTTGTCATGGTTGGGAGTTTTAAAACTATGCAACAATTTCTTTTATAGCTTTTTGTTGTTTTTATTTATTCATTTTATTTAGTTCTTTTTCTAGGAGTTTGTTTATTACACTTTCATAAGAGCCCCTTAATATCACTTTCAACTCTATAAAATTGCTAGTAGTGTCTCTTATCTAATTCTCTTTTTTCTTATCTAATTCTTAATATTGATGACTTTTATCTCTCATGTCTATAGTATCTCTTTAGTTAAAAATCTACTTTGTCTCATGTTTATATGAATGCATCAGATGTTCTTGCTAGTCTCTTTTATAGGATTTTAATTCTACCTTTTCATGGCTTTAGCTTTAAACTGCCCCTCATAACAGCAATATAATAGTGATTTTTATTTTTTGTCCTTTCTGGAAATCTTTCCTTAAAATTTGAAAATTCAAGCTATTAACACATAATGTAATTACTGGTAATTTACTTTGAAAATATCAATACTTCCTAGACACGCACATTAGAAGACCTCACAAGATAGAGAACACAAAATTTGTGGACATAATACAATTTTTTAAGATGTTTCAGTTGTGTTTTTTTTAATCTATGTCTTTAAATACATTTGTTAAAGAATATAGGAAGGTAACAATTTTTGTTGTTGTTGTTACTTAAAAAAAGATTGAGTTTCTTCATGCTGCACAATAAGTGAATAGAAGCGGCTACAGAGTTGATTTTGATTTGATCTTTATTTAATGGAAACTGTACTATTTGTTATGGATGTATTTCCGTAGTCTCAAATATGTATTTTGTATAACACAAATCCAATTGTATTAATGCTTGTCTTCTCACCATTCTCATTCATCCCTGTAAGACTGTAAGTTCATCAGGAGAGAGGGTAGGAAATGATGGGACTGCTGTGTAGTCTACATTCTAACACTTAGTAGAGTCAGAACTTACTTAAGTTAATATGTTCAATGACACTAAACTTTTAAGGCAGTAATAATTTGCTCTGGTGGCCTAGTAGAAAGAAGCTGAGCTGCAATCTTGAAGGCACTTCGTTCAAATCCACCAGACACAGTGCAGGAGAAAGATAGGAAATCTCCTGAGAGATTAATTGCCTCTGAAAACCCACTGAAGAGTAAGATATAGGTTGGTTCTGGCTTAACAGCAAATAACAACAACAATAATTTTTCTCAAAAAAAAA
>NW_006399757.1:5703388-5718051 GCF_000299155.1 Elephantulus edwardii | reverse complement strand
TGGAACCAAACAAGCTAAAATTCTTAACAATCTCGTCACTGTCTGTAATGATGCTGCCAATTGGCCCAGTGGTTAGAATCATAGTTTTCTTGATGATGAGCTTAGTGATGAGTTTTCTTCTGATTATTACTACTCTTTTTTCTCTATAAGCTTGAAAATGAGACAGTGTACTGACAGTGAAGGATTAAATTGATAGTGGAGAAAATAGATGGAGGCTTTGGAAAAAAAACGCTGAAATATCAATATAGATTGTGAGAGTGTTGGCCAAATAACTGTAACATATTGCTGAACAGATCAACTAGAAGTAGATCTGAAGTTCAAATTCATGAATTTAGGGAAGAAGCAATCTTCTATCATAATATTTTATCCAGTCTTTTGAGATACCTAGGCCTTAGCACAAAAGCATTCATCCAAGAAAAGGATTATGTGACAAAGGTACTGAGGGGGAAGGAGGAAATTAAGTAGAATTATAATACTTGTGAAAGTTTACTTATATAATAGAAGTTTATAATTAAACCTGATATTAATATAATGAAGAAAAGAGGAACTGGTACACTGAGAGGCAAGACAGAAAGTAGCTGGAAAAACCTATACGATAGACATCATAAGAATTATAATGAATGAGTGAGTAAATGATGAAGAAAGGAGATTTTTGGATTCTTGAATTAGTGGCTTTAGGGATGGATCAACAGACCATACAGAGGCCAAAACAAAAGGAAGACATGCTGAAATAAGATATGTGAACAGAAGATTTCAAAGATAGTTTGTGAAGACAAAGCAAAGAGCTTAAAGGAAGAACAAGCAGCATTTCTCAAGCTGAAAGAACTGAAGAACAAATTCAAGCCTTGAGATGCAATACTGAAAGATTCAGTGGAATGACGTAGTAATGAATGACATAAGAACATCAGAAGTAGATGGAAAGAATACATAGAATCACTGTACCACCATCTTAAACTATCAGAAAAGGCTTAAATGCAAAAAGAAACATACTTTGAAGGTTGCAAGATATGGGAGAGGAAGGTAGTGTAAATCTCTAACTAGATGAAAGATTTCCTTCAAATCTGACATTAGATTCTTCCCACACCCCATTCTCCAGTGCCCACCTAGTCCTTCCATCCCTTTACACTTCAATCCCAAGGCTCAATTTTTACCCAAACCCCAAACAGGTCAATAACGTGAACAATAGCACCAAGGAGTTGCGAACTCCTTAGAAAACAGGATAACAAAAAGGCAGCACTTGCCCAATAACAAGGCTCAGAAATAGAGAAGGTACAAAAAACAATAAACACAGGAAAGACTTGGCAAGAGTACTATTAACATTGTGGAGATTGAAATATATGTCCCAAAACAGAATGTGTGTGAATGTAAATACTGTTTTGTCAACTTTATCCAAATCAAAATAAAAAGGTAAGAACTATAAAAGCAAAACCTCAGCTAATGATGAGTTACCAAGTGTTTTTATAATACAAAATATGTAAAGATTGGATTTAGAAAACCAAAAAAGGAATACTATGCTCAGTATTTCTCAAACTGAAAGAATTAAAGAACAAATTCAACCCTTGAGTTACATTACTAGAAGATTCTATTGGCAAAATATTGAATGATATAGGAAACATTAAAAGAAGATGGAAGAAATGCACAGAGTTACTGTTGCTGAACCATTTCAGGGTGTAGTATGTTATCACAAACCATTGGTAATGAAGGTAGAAGTTCAAATTGCATAGAAGGCATTGACAAAAAAGGTCACAGGAATTTAGGGAACACTAATTGAGGTGTTTCAGCAAATTGATGTAGTCCTAGACATGCTCACAGGCCTGTCAAGAAATTCAGAAGACAACTACTTGTCCAGCTCATGCAGACTAAAAGATATCTAAATTTAATCCTATTTAAAAACAACAAGGTAATTTAACAGAATGTTGAGATTATCAAACAATATCATGAATATAGGGAGCTCTGGTGGCCTAGTGACAAGACGTTGTTCTGCAGTCCTGAAGGCACACAGTTTGAATCCACCAGCTGATCTGCGGGAGGAGGACAGTCATTCTCCTCCTCTGCAATTAACTGCCTCTGATAACCTGCTGAAGGGTCAGGAATGGGTCTGTTCTGACTCTATGGTACACAACAACTTTAGTATTACATGAAAATAAAATCTTGCTGAGTATTATTCAAAATGGAGGGAATAGTACATAAATAAGGACTTGACAGAAATTCAAGCCGGTTAGATTCAGAAGAGGATGTGGAATGAAAGTGATCAATGCTGGTGCCAGAAAGTGAATATCAGAAAGATGTTTACTTGTGTTTTATTGACTGTGCAAGAATAGTTAACTATATGGGCCATAACAAAGCATCTATGTACTATTGAGAAGAATGGGAATCCAAGATTACTTAATTGCACTCTTGCAAAAGTTTTACAAAGACAAGAAACTGTTATATAAACAGAACAAGGTAACATTGGCATGATTTAAAATCAGAAAAAGTGTGCATCAGGATTGCATCCTTTCTCCATACCTATACTTTCCATATAATGAGAAAATAATTGTAGAAGCTAGACCTTATGAAAACATGACACCAGGATTGAAGGAAGGCTCATCAACAACATGATTATGCAGATGCCGTAACCTTGGTTGCTGAAAGTGGGAAAACTTGAAGAGTTTACTGCAGAAAGATCAAAGACTACAGCCTTCAACACTGACTATATTTCAGCATCAATAAAATAAAAGTCCTTTTCACCAACCAGAGCAATAAGTAACATTATGATAAATAGTGATAAGATTAAATCTGCTAAATATTTCATTTTACTAGGCCCACAATCAACACCTATAGTGGCAGAATAGCAGCAGCCAAGAAATTAAAAGATGTGTTGGACTGAGAAAATCAAAGACCACTCTGAAATACAAAAGAGCAAGCATGTCAGTTTAAAGACAAAGGTGGGTCTGATCCCAGCAGTGGACCTCTCAATTACTTTCTGTATCTGGAAGTTGGACAGTGAACAAGGATGGCCAACAAAGAATTGCTATCTTTGCGATGTGGTGTTAGATTAGTCTTGGAGGTAGAATTTCAACCAGGGTGCTCCTTAGAGGCAAGTGTGATGGAACTTTGTCTCACATACTTTGGGCATGCTGTCAGGAAGAATCAGTCCTTGGAAAAAGACATCATGGTGAGAAAGGTGGAGGGTCAGAGAAAAAGAGGAAGACCTTCAGCAAGATGGAGTGACCGGGTGACGGTAGCAATGGGCACAAGCTATCGGCTACTTCAGCAGAGCTCTCTTTATTGAAGTGACTCAGTAACAATGGACTTCAGTTTTGTTTTAGGTAAAAGGAAAGGAACCACTTAACCTCCCTTCAATATTCTCTGGTACTTCAGGCATTTCTTTTCAGGATATCTGGTATTTAAGAATTTGAAATAATCCTGCCTTAGAAGTAATGAAAACAAGTATCACGGTTGTTGAGTCACTATTTCAACATTAGACTAGCAATACTTGTCTCAAGTTCTACTGCCCCTTTACCCAAAGCTAAAAGTGCCCTGGTGGCCTAGTAGCAAGAAGTTGTACTGCAATCCCAAAAGTGCACAGTTCTAATACACCAGATGCTCTACTGGAGAAGGAGGTTCTAATCCACCAGATACTCTGCTGGAAAAAAAAAAACCAGATACTCTGCTGGAGAAGGAGGGACAATCTCCTCCTGTACCAGTCAGATCCAATTTGACGGTACATACAAATATTATTATTTTTTTTTTAAAGTGTGGTGGGTGGGAGGATCATCATTCTTTACCCCTAAGTGAGTCCCTCAAAGGGCAAAAATTCTCCTGCCTCTTCTAATCACTAACAAATATACTAAGAGAAGTAGAAGGCAAAAACACCAGAAAGTTCTTTTTCCCCCCCAGATAAACAAGGCATAGAGAGCTAAATTTTGCATGATTTGATTTTAAGAATATTTATGTTATCATTATTAAAGAAGCAAAGTACTATACTAAAAATGTAGTTTGTGAAAATAAAAGTGGAAAACAGTACAAACAGAAACAAGACAAATATCTGCTTCTGAATTGCTAGCAGAAGGTGAAGGGAGGTTAAGTACCAAGCAGTTTCCAGGAAAGATTCATAGAACTAATTCAGCTTGTGCTACTTTGGCAGGAGGAAAATTCAGGCCCCTGTAACCATATCAGTAGTTTGGGAAGAAGAGTGAGTTCTTTTGCCCTGTAGACATCAGGTCACACATATGCTACGTGATGCTGGATTATTCAAGGGTTCATTATCTCCTTCATGAGTTTCCCCTTAGACCTTTATTCTCTACTTTTCCTTATTCATGTCCAAGGTTTGGTTATTTCACTGCTCATTAGCATCTAAATTAAAGAGTTGGGACTTAGGTTAAGTTGAGATTTGTAAGTAGCTCCGAAGAGAAAAAGGTGGGAGAGTGGCAGCAGGTTCAGGGATAAGGCTTGGGTGATGATTCAGAGGTGCCAATTATTTTCTTCCTGCCCCTACATATCCTCCATTTTCACTTCTATCACACTGATGTTGAATGTGCTTTGGTCCACATGACCTAGCTAGCAGATCTTATTTGATTGAAGGGAGTTAATAATTGATACTCCTGTTTCTATGCTTCTCTTTCTACAGTCTGTTTCTTTATAAAGATGAACTCCAGGAACCAGACTTAAACAGGGGTGGGGGGGCAAAGTATACATAGGGGAAATGCTTCATAGCTGACTCAAAGGCAGGCAGTTTGAACCCACCTTCTGTTCTGTGGGAAAAAGATGGATAACTTCATCCTGTCTGGTGGATAGCCTTTGAAAGCCTTCTGGAAGGTTAACTATGAGTGAGTGTGTGAGTGAGAAAATCAATCGGTGTATCTTCCCTGGAATTTTCTAATTGTGTTACAGATACATAAGCTATTTTCTATTGACAGGATAGGATGTGTGGAGTTATGGTTAGTACCTAGAGTTCACATCTATATGGAACCAGATTGTAGAGATAGGAAAGCAGAAATAGGTATCTACTGAGGAAGAAAGCTAAGACATCATGCGAACCTAGAGGAAGAATGCAGCCCTTGCTATCTTTCTGGGGAGCTCTAGTGGCACAGTCTGGAGGAAGTCTCACTACTAACCTGAAGACCATGCCACTGGGAATTTGAATTCACCAGCACTTAGAGGAAGATGGGAATCTCCTCCTGTGTAACTTATAGCCCCAGAAACCCAATGGAGGGTCAGCTACAGATTGATTCCCTCCCACAACATGGCAATAAAAGATAAGTGAAACTTTCTTTACTCATCTTTATAGTTCCTAGTCTTTTAAATCATGGCATCTATTCTTATTTCATTCTCATGAGTTAAATGATATTCCAACCTCCTCCCTTGACCCCTTCTTCTTTACTTTTAAGTTGAAAGAGTGAGTTCTATAATCCCTGTCATGTTACTTATATGATGTTGTATCATACAAGAAGTTAAATGTTTATCCTCTATGTTTGTGGAAATATTTTAAAATAAAATAATATGGCAGCTCTGACAACAGTAAGTAGTAGAGAAGTATCTGTACATTTGATTAATAAAGTTAGTATATATAGTAACAACACAATAAAGCATCAGTTTTTATTTCATAATTGACTGAAGCTTTCACTTAGGATAAATTAAGGACATAATGTTTGGAAAACATAAAGGAATTTAAAAAATCTGAAAATCTAAAGTAAATTTATCCAGAAAGATAGAGCGGCATGAGCAAGAGCAGAGGCATTCTTACAACCCAGGCTAGGATCTGGACTGTGGAAGCAGAGAGAAAAATGCTCACCTTTGATGACCCATGTTGAATTATCTCTAGTAGCTATGAAGAATATCACCTGTATATATCACTATTACAGTGTCACATGTCAATTAACACTTCTCCACAACTAAGCCCCATCAATGCTCATTTCTGTGTCCTATTACTATATAAAGTCATCTTTTGTCATACACATTCCATCACCACCACCAACCCATTCTTAACAGAAAACTGTTAACTGGAGTCTTGGCTTCACTCTAACTATACGCTGACCCTGACAGGTACTTATAAATGAACAATATTTTCAAGGAATTCCCTTAACTTTAGGATAAAGCCCCATCCCGTTGGCATGGCATAAGAGACTTCTTGTCTTCCACCTTTCCATGACAATCTCTTGGTCTTGCTCTGACTAATGTCAGGTAACAAAACTCAGCATGTTCCTCCTTTTCTCCCACTGTACATGCTTTATATACTGCCTGCTGATTCCAATCCCTTTAGTACATATAACAGATGTTTATTAATGCCAGTTGCCATTGAACTATTCTGACAAATGGTGACCCCTTGGAGGTCAGAGGAGAACTGTGCTCGAGAGAGTTTTTAAAAGCTGATTTTCCTTTCTTCCGTGACATTCCTGTATGGCATAAAGTCCCTGGCTTTTCTGTTAGCACTTCTACGGGTTAATCATTTGTGCTGCCCAGGGATTCCACTTGACTATTACTCACATTTAAAAACTCAATTTAAAATGCCACATCTGGAACATTCTTGACTTACTATCCCCTCCCTTCTCTCTAAAATTGAGCCGAGCATAACTGTCCTTTTACCGAGTTTACTTGTATGAAATTTCTCTAGGAAAAAGCCATCACTTTGTTTTCTGCCACCCCAGAAATGCTTACAGGTAGACTTGACATCATTGTTGTTATATGCTGTTAAGCTGGCATCAACTCATAGCTGACGTTCCAGTGGTTTGTAATAAAATTCATAGGATGCGGTTGCCTATCTTGCTCCCTTAGAGCAACTGGGGGATTTAAAGAGAGTGCCTTTGGGTTTGCAACTCTCTACTCGCTGGCCTCAAACTCAGTGGGTTTGAAGATCAGTTTATAACTTTAATGAATTTCTTTTACTTTGATGACTGACCTTCTTTAACAAGTTCATTTGGGGCTTTCTATAGAACAAGATTAAAATTTAACTGAAAACTGACCTTGTCTTAGTTTAAAATTGACTTTCTTTATTGAATTGTCTTAAAGGTAGCAAACCATATTATTGATAATAATTTCCTTCACAATCTAGCTGTTCCTTTGAACTTTAGTTCAGAATAAATTATCTCCTTGCACAAATGAGGTATAAATAGTTTTTAAATGTTAATGATACTTTAATAAGGAAGCATAACAATACTATACAAGATAAGAAATCTATACTTCAGCTTGATAACTATAGCATTTTAATTAGTAGCAAAAGGGAAAAGTCATGGCATGGTTTTATTTTGCCTATCAGAAGCAATTTTGATTGTATTAGCACATCCTATCAGGTGTCTAAGGCCCAAGACATTACAAAGTTGTGCTAACCACGGGAAATGCTGCTGTTCATTTTTAATAAGACATCCTCTCACAAGAAAGACTCCCAGGAGGAGAAATTCAGTCTTAGGCACAAAGCAATGTAATTCTGCTCAAGCTGGCCTTGAGATGGAACCCATTCATGGATTTTAGCATCCATGAAATTGGAGAAATAAGCATACCTTGAAAACAGTTTTATTTTCTTTTAGCAAGGATAGTACTTTCTTGCTTTGCTGCTTCTTGAAAGTTGTTGGTTCTTCAAATGGCATTAAAAGTTAGAGAAGGAAAACAAAAACTGCAAGTAATTGCCCAGCTAATGCATACTGTGGATGCAAAGTCAGGGGAAAGTAGAACATCTTCAAAGAGTGTAATCAACCGAATGTGAGTCATAAAAATTTGCTTATCAACTAGTGCAAATTTGTGCAACAAATTGCCATCAGCCACATATGGCCTTGAAACCCATTTTCTACTTTCACATAATTTTTGTTTCTAATAGAAATAAAATAACAAACGCAAATATTCCAAAAATTATTTCTGCAGGTTTAACAATGTTTTTTAAATGTGGTTAAATGCACTACTCTTGAACTTTAAATAAACACTTTTCTTAATAATTAATATTATTAATGTCGGTGGTGGTGGTGTACTGTCAAGTTGAAACCGACCCCTACCTGGCCCTCTGGCAGGTTTTCAGAGGCAGTTAATTAATTGCACAGGAGATTGCCCATCCTTCTCAAATGGAGCAGCTGATGGATTTGAACCTCATGCCTTCAGATTGCAGTGCAGCTTCTTGCTACTAGTCCACCAGCACTAAGATGTAAATATTTTTCTTTTAACAAGGATAGAACTTTCTTGCTTTGCTGCTTCTTGAAAGTTGTTGGTTCTTCAAGCGACATTAAAAGTTAGAGAAGGAAAACAAAAACTGTAAAGGCCAGATGACTTCCCTTCAGCACAACGTCGTTGCTCACCATCTTAGTTATCTGTTGATTTTTAAAGGCTGTGGTGCTGGCTCCGAGTAAGCGTGTTTGTGGAATAACAATTGACATTGCTTGAAAAAAATCCAGCTAATTAAATTTAAAAATAGATTCAATTTCCAGTTTTAAAAACTAGATAACTCCAAAGATGCAAAGGTAAAGATATTTTGCACTGTTGAGTTTCTTAGACTCATATGTGCTATGGATCCCAATGAAGACAATTACTCTCCAAACTCATTTGACCATTGATTCTTTTTTCCAGAAGTATCACAAGAAAGTACTGTTGTTCTACAACACATCCTTAATCAAAGCTGCAATTATGTGACCAAGTAGTAATGAAAAACACATAATCCGATGGTTCTTCAATGAGTTTTCCTATATTTCTGTAATGTTTCGTTTCACTTCACTTGTCAGTGGGAGCATACTGCAATGATTCAGGGAGATTCAACTTCAGGATGATGTCAAGAGACTTCTAACCATATGGTTCAACTATTTAGCTAGGAATGAAATAAGATCAATGAATATTGAAAGAAAATCATACTGGTCAATCATAACCAGTACTTGTAATGTTTTGCTATACAGCTCATCCTTTTACCCATATCTATTAGTAAGAAATAGTTAATACTTTTGAGACATTTCTAGACTATAATTCTCAATCTAAACTCTGTATAGTACCTGAGCTAAATTCATTGGTCAACCTTTATATAGCATTAAGATTTTAGAGCTCTCAATCTTAAATCATTGTTCATTATAAATCTAAGATAAATAAAGATCTGATCTTCCTAACCTTTCCAGAACTAGTACAAATTCTGTAATATCATTGCCAAATGGCTGTCGTGATTTTCCAAAATTGTTTGAAAGGATTTAAACTGCAATGAACTTGCATTTTTTTATTTGACCAGTTAATACCTTTCATTTTCTTTTGTCTTCTGTATGAGATTTTTATTTTAGAGTAAATGAAAATTCCAAGAGTAAGATATTGTGTATGTTGTAGTAACTAATGTATCCTAAATGTCTATGACTGAGAAATCGGTAGCTCAAATCCACTAGGTGTTCAGCAGACCAAATATAAGCAGTCTTCTCGTAATGATTGATAGCCTGGGAAACCTGATGGAGACTGTTAACCCACAGGCACGTGATTTGAATCCATCAGTTGAAAGAGAAAGATGGACAGTCTCTCCTGTGTGAGACATCCATTTGAGAGTAAGTTATGAGTTGGATCTGACTTGATAGCACATAGCAAGAACATGAACACTACTTGTTTGTATATACCATCAAGTTGCTTGTGACGCATAGTGACCCCATGTACAACAGCCCTAAACCCTGCTCTATCCTGGGCAAACCTTATTGTCTCTGACACACCTACCCATGAATACTAGTAGTTTATAAAAATTAAAATTCTACTGTCATTGACCTATTTCATATTAACTTTCCATCAGGTTCCCCAGTCTGTAAATCTTTTTAAGAAGACTGTTCACCTTGGTCCTGCAGAACATTTGGTAGGTTTGAACCACCAACTTTTCACTTAGCAGCCCAAATTTTACACACTTAATTACCAGGCAGTATAAAATATTATTGGATGAATACATTAATTTTAAAAACAGGTTTCCTGCTCTCTGTAAAGTTTGTAAGCTCTTCTGTTGACTAGAAGGAAACGAAAATTGGCAGAGGCAAGAGAGATTGTCCATTCTGATCCTACTCAAAATCAATGGATTGTTATTGAGCTGCCAGGTTAGAAATTTCTGCCTTTTTACAACTATAAATCATGCCAGCTGGTATCAATTTGCCCTTTGAGATGCAATTAAAATTAGCATATAAAAATGACTTTTTTTGTTGAGCCTGTCTTGGAATTCTTGTTGTCTTAGATCTATCCTTATACCTCTGCCTTCAAATTCTTTCCATTAGTTGTTTGTTCTCATTTTTCAATGCATCTCACTATGCTAGAATGTATCTTGATTCCTTTATTTCCCAAAGCATACTTGATACAAAGCAATGTCTGAAAGTTCATTTTCACAAGAAATTGTGGTGAATGGTGAGATTTATATCATGGAGCGGGGTAATATACAAGAATGCAGTACTCTTTCACAGCTCTTAAAATCCCATTAGCCACCCAACTACAGAAATGAACAATTCATCGTTCTCTTCATAAACTTCTTTGTTGCCATTGGTTCCTCTAATTATACCTTATATCTATAAATTTAAATAAAAAATTATCAGTCAAATTGTTTGCACACACAATTTTTTTTATTGTGAGTGGCATCAAATTCTTAGTTTTCATGACACTTCCAACATCATTGTAAAAAGAGCAGAAAATGGGATATGGGAACACAGGACCTTTTCTTCAATAGGGCCAGAGGGAGTGAGAATAGCACAGCTCCTCTACACCTCAGAGCAGAAAGAAAATAAAGAGCCCATAGCCCAGCCCCGTGGTGCCTCTAGAGCCAGATCAGCAGCAAGAGGTTCCTTTATTCGTTGTTGACTCACAGAGTTTATTCACAGTAGTGGTATCAAGAGTGAGGTTTATTAGGGAAATAGTTTAAGAAGTTGGAGAGGCAAAAACTATCTCACAATACAAGTCCATGTTTAGGTCAGCAGGTCCAAGGCACATTAATGGCAAAACACAATACCTTAATTAGTAAATGTTCTAGTTTCAGTTCAGCAGTCAAATCCAAATCATCCAACAAGGTTTGCTTCAGAGCAATTATAAGTCAGCTTCTCCTTCCATCTTCTGGCAAGAATAGCAAAACCTTTAACTGTGGCCTTTATCTAAGGGTTTCCCAAGTTTAAATCTTGCTATAGTTTCTTCACACCAATGCAACAGTTACTCCACTACCATTCCTAGGATCTCCCTCTCACCCACATCTTCCTCCAATCTCCCTCAAGTCTTGTTGCACTTTCATTCTTATCCTAGTCCCATAGCTGTTGATGATTTGCAAGAACACATACATGCAGTTAAGGTAGCTGGAGACCATAGGCAGCTAAGGTAATGGCTAAAAAAAGCCAACATTAGGTTAACACCAGAACCATTCACAGACATTAATGTAAGAGTTTACTGAGTACTTCAAGGAGACTAAACTTCATTTATAAATAGATTTTTATTTTTCTTGGGAGTGAGTCAGTGTAAGTATAAAGTTAAAGTACCATGGACCACTTACGGTATTATTTAAATATCCTTAAAAATAATAATCCATTCTAAAAGTATACAAACAAAGCCTTTTCAAAGCCATCTCTTTTATAATCATGTTTTATTATCTTATAATGGTTGCTCAGAATATAATTGGAAATACAACAATATTTACCACAAAATAATTTCAATCTTTTTTAATATGCAGGTGTCATTTATACAAAGATATAAAAGACAATATATATTTATGTTCTTCGATATATCTTGATTTTTAAAATGTTCAGAATCTAAAATTGTTATGTTTTTAATATTTTCATGATAGTTTATCAAGTAAATTATGAATAATTTAACAGATATGCTTAGGTACTTAGATCTAATCTAATATCTTGTCATTGAAAAAATACTCCATTAAATATAATTTTACAGAAACTTTTTTCAATACTTAATACTGATCTGAGATTAGTGCAAACAAAAACGTAAACATTTTGTTGTTGTTGTTATTATGTGCTGTTAAGTTACCTGTGACTCATAAAGACCCTATAATAGCTCTGCACTTTGCCCTATCCTGAGTCAGTCTCATGGTTTCCAATACATCTAACCCTCCTGGCAAAGTGCACAAAATATGCAAGATGGAGTTTCAAAATCCTTGCCTCTAAAGAACAACTTGGGTTCACTCTTTCCAGGAAAAATTTATTTGTTCTCTTGTGAGCTCTCTGATGCATAGCAAATAATTTCAAAGATCATTGTCTGGATCAGTTGCAACTTAGTCTCCAGACTGACATGGTTGCTCTTTAGTACTCTGAAGGGTTCCCTGACAATAGATTTTCCCAGTGCAGTTTGTCTTTCGATTTCCTGACTGCTGGTGCCAAGAGTATTGATTATAGAACTTAGCAAGCAGAAATTGTGACCCACCTCAATCTCTTCTCCCTCTATCATGGTTCTACCAATAGTTTCAGTGGTGAGAATCTTTGTCTTTTTGATGTTGAACTTCAATTCATGTTGGAGACTACAGTCCTTGGCCTTCTGTAGCAAATACTAAAAACCGTCCTCTGTTTCAGCAAGCAAGGTTGTATCTTCTACATAACACAGATCGTTGATGAGTCTTCCTTTAGTTCTGATACCACACCCCTCTTTGTAAGGCCCAGCATCCCAGATAATCTGTTCCACATATAAAGGTATTGAAAAGCTATGGAGAAATGATACACTCTTTTCTCAATTTTGAACCATCCAGTGTTTACTTGCTCTGTTCAAATGACTGCTTCCTGATCCAAGTATAGTTTATGCATGAACACAATCAATTGTTCTGGAATTCCAATTTTTCTCAATGTTAGCCACTATTTGTTGTAATCCATATGGTAAAATGACTTTGCATGGCCAATGAAACACAGATAAACATTCTCAGCCAAGCTGCTTCTAATATTGGCTATGATGTCACTAGTGTCATGGCCTCTTCTAAACCCAGCTTTTATTTGTCTGTCAATGTGCTGTTCCAGTCATTTTTGGATAGTCTTCACCAGGACTTTGCTTTCATCTGTTATTAGCAATTGTTGTTGTTGTTATGTGTCATTGAGTAGCCTGTGACTCATAGAGATCTTATGTACAACAGCCCTGAAACCTGCTCTATCCTGTGCCAACTTTACTGTTTCTGACATGCTCACCCTTATTACCTCATTCACTGTATCAATCCATCTCATCGATGGTCTCCCTCTCCTTCTCCATCTCTCTACCCTTCTAAGCATGGCATCCCTCTCCAAGGACGAGTCCCTCCTTGCAACATACTCAAAGTATGTCAGATGAAGGCTCAGAATCCTTGCCTCCAGGGAGCAACCTGGTTTCACCCTCTCTAGGACGAACTTATTTGTTCTCCTGGCAAATGTCTTTTATCTGCTCCTTTCTGTAAAATATTAGAGTCTTTTTAACAGATACTATTCTAAAAAAATAAAAATATATTAGAAAGAAGGATTGGCCACCCACTTCCAAAATAACAGGCCTTCAAAAACCCTATGGACTATGTTATTAGTGATATAGTTCAATAATTTCCACACTTTGTTGGATCACTTTTTTTGGAACTTAGTATTTATTGACAATTGATTCTTTTAAAAAGTGAGTACTATAATTAGTGGCATAAAACAAAATATGTGAGAATGTTAACCTGGAAAATAATATGCTTCATTGAGTTTCACTCAAATCACAATAAAAAATCATTAGTTTTACGGTGTTTAAAACTATCTTTCTGAATTTTTTGTTGTTGTTTGATCTGAACCAAATATTTGCTGCTACAAGGCTTTTGAACTTCAGAATCACAAAGATGTTATAAAACTTTTGTATTTGGTGTGAGGTCAGTGGAGGGTTCTGAACATCTTTCATCATCTTCTGTTTGACTGGGATGATATACTCACTTGCTGGCTATTTCTCCACTTAGTAGCAAAAATTGTACTTTTAAGTAAAGATCGTTGAAGAGTTGTTTAAGTATTTTTGCTGAGCTAAATGGTGCCTCAATTATATTATCAGAGGTTACAAAAGAAAAGGGTTATTGGAAAAAATTATAGGTAATTCTAAAGAAGAAACATTAAATAACTTGTAGTGTTACTAGGCAGTAAAACCTCTTACTAGTTTGTTGGATTTTCTGCTGAATAAAACACTGAACTCTACACTCAGGATGCTGGTATCAGTCAGTACATCATAGCAATGAGACCTATGTTATGCAATCAACCTGCAAACTTACATTTTCAGGTAACATTATACTATGAATTTTTTAAAAATCATTAAATACACTCTGAAAATAGAAAGCCAAGTGGTATTCTACAGTATGGCTACATTATAATTTATTTAACAATTCAGTTATTAGACATTTAAACTTTTTTATTTTCATTTTACATGAACTTGCATATTAAATGATATAATAAAGGTCCTTGTACATTAATCTCTGTACAGAATTTTGATTGTCATCTAAGGATAAATTCTTAGATGATGAATTTCTAAATCAAAATTCATGAACATTTTTAGTCTTCCAGCACAATGTTTGAAAGTTTATACCAGTATATTCTCCTTGAGCTATTGGTGGAAAAGTTGCTAGTAATTTAATATTTACATATATATATCAGTAAGTATTTTGAAAAAGAAATGTACATTATTAAGTAATTAAACAAAAGTACTTAGATTTAGTCTGCCTAATATTTATTGCCTGGTCAGGAAATAATTTTCAGAACTAGTCTCCTAAAACAATAAGTAAGAATTTCTTAATTTTTTTTGAAACAAAACAACCAAACTTT
>NW_006399757.1:5670083-5703288 GCF_000299155.1 Elephantulus edwardii | reverse complement strand
TTAAAAATCTCAACTAAAATAAAAAAATACTTTTTTTCATTAAAAATATCATAGCCAGTAGAGAGTTGTGCTATTAACTCAAGCATGACTCTTCTCTGACGATTGAAATCCACCCACAGTTCTGAGGTAAAGTGAGAAATCTCCTCCTCTTCCTGAGTTACATCCTCAGCCTGCTTGAGTGAAAAAAAAAAAGAAAAAAGAAAACCTGGTGGAGTATCAGGTATGACTGGGTTCCAACTCAACAGTAATAAATTTAGATTACATTTTTTCATAGAATTATCTTTTAAAAGTCCAAATGTTAATACTAAGTCTCTTGATATTCTTGAGCTAAACTGTATTGTTATTGCAATCAGTTATAATAACATACTGAAATACTTTCATGATGTATAGACTTTTTAACACCTTAGTTATGGTTTGATGTTATTAAGTCAGCCATGATTCATAACAAACCTATGAGAAGAACCTTATCCTATAATGTACCATCATCATGATCTCCACCATGCACGAGCTCATCATTACAGTCACCTCTAGGCTAAAATTATATATAAAATTATATTGTTTAATAAGAAAGCAAATTTACTCTTAAAGCAATTAGTACCAAAAAGTCTGCTACTTACCAAGAGAAATATCATATGGCATGATTTGACTTAATACAGTTTTATTGAACATATGGTATATACTCTTAATGGTTTGGTAGATTTTATTGCAGTATGGTAAGAAAATTTAGGAGTATGGAAGGGATAAGATTGAACATATTTTTTTTAAAAAGTCTCAACTATGTAACACATAAAGCAAAAACCAGCTGACCAATCAAATAGATACAAAGTGACAAGGAAAGAATAAACTGAAGGGCATATGTATTTTCCATGTCATTTCTTGAGCACCTACTATATATAGGGTCATGTATTTTATAGAAATAGTTTACAATTCTCATAATAGCCCTGCAAGTCATAAAGAAGAAAATAGATGCCTACTAAGGTGTGCCTGATACAGATCATGGTCTTTGCAATCACTTGTTATGCATCAGAGAGCTGGACAATGACTAGGGAGGATAGAAGGAGAATTGACGCCTTTGAGCTGTGGTGCTGGAGAAGAATATTGAATGTTCCATGGACTGCCAAGAAAACAAACAGATTCAGCCTAGAGAGGGTTAAACCAGGCTGCTCCTTGGAGGCAAGTATTCTGGGGCTTTGTCTGACATACTTGGGACATGTTGTAAGGAGAGAGAGGTCTTTGGAGAGGGACATCATGCTGGGTAGAGTAGAGGGACGGCGCAGGAGGGGAAGACCCTCTATGAGGTGGATTGATTCAGTGACTGGGGTAATCGGGATAGGTGTGTCAGAGGCAATGCAATTGGCACAGGATAGAGCAGGGTTTAAGGCTGTTGTACATGGGGTCGCTATGAGTCACAAACGACTCGATGGCACATAACAACAACAACGACAACTACTAAAGGGAAGAAATTTGCTGAAGGTCACATAACTAGAAATCTAACCCAGGCAAGTGTGTCTTGTTGTTGCTCTATCCTCCTGCACTATCCCTCCACTCTGCCCAGCATGATGTCACTATCTAAAGACCTGTCTCTCCTTACAACATGTCCAAAGTATGTCAGGCGAAGCCCCAGAATCCTTGCTTCCAAGGAGCAGCCTGGTTTAACCCTCTCTAGGCTGAATCTGTTTGTTTTCTTGGCAGTCCATGGTACATTCAATACTCTTCTCCAGCACCACAGCTCAAAGGCGTCAATTCTCCTTCTATCCTCCCTAGTCATTGTCCAACTCTCTGATGCATAACAAGTGATTGCAAAAACCATGGCCTGTATCAGGCAGACCTTAATCTCCAGATACACACCACTGCTCTTGAGTACTTTAGAGAGGTCCCTAACCGCAGACTTTCCTATCGCTATACGTTTTTTGATTTCCTGGCTACTGGTGCCAAGAGTGTTGACCGTGGAGCCGAGCAAACTGAAGCTGTGAATAATCTCAATCTCTTCACCATCCATCCTGATGCTACCGATTGGTCCAGTGGTGAGAATTTTTGTCTTCTTGACATTGAGCCTCAGTCCATATTGAAGGCTGCAGTCCTTGACCTTCTGCAGTAAGTGCATGAGGTCCTCCTCAGTTTCAGCGAGCAGGGTTGTGTCATTTGCATAACGCAGATTGTTGATAGATCGTCCACCAATCCTAATGCCACACTTCTCCTCATAGAGCCCAGCCTCTCGGATAAGCTGCTCTGCATACAGGTTGAAAAGGTATGGAGACAGGACGCATCCCTAGTGTACACCCTTCCCAATTTTGAACCATGCAGTGTTGCCCTTTAGATAATATAAAATACAGTCACTACTTGCAAATGAGAAATAGTACACGTACACACACACACACAGAATTCTTCCTATATAAGTAGTAATATATGTATTTTTTTTAAATTCAGGAGATATTATCAATCCAGATAGAGGTTTTCATTTTAATAATCTGTTTAGAGATTTGAAAAAAAAATTTCCATTTGCACATTTAGCATTCTTAATGCGTTCCTCGCAAGTGTTATTCTAGATGGTGCCATGTCATTTAACACTAGTACTTACATTTCTCAATGGGCCAGATTATGGATTATGATAATTAATGACTGTATGTTGTTGTTGTTGTTATGTACTGTTGAGTCATAACCAAATCATAGATGACCCTCCAGTGTATTTTCAGAGGCTGTAAAGCACATGGGAGAAGATGGCCAGTCTTCATTCTGTGGAGGAGCTGGTAAATTAGAACTTCATGCCTTTTGAGTCAACTCCTTGCTGCTAAGCCAACAGAGCTTTCTAATGTTTGTATACAGTAAAGGGAAGAGAGTGGTTTCTTTTAGTAAATTTCTACATAGTATAAAAAACATTGTTGCTGTTAGGTGCCAGCTATGACTATTATGACCCCATGATTCATTCCTTCGATACACTTGAGCTCACAGCTACAATACCTGTGTCAGTTGATCATGTTGAGGGTTTTCCTCCCTTGCTCTGATCCTCTACCTTTTCCAGTATGGTATATTTTTCTAAGAAATGGACTCTCTGACTACACACCAAAGTATGTGAGGTGGAGTTTCACTCTCTTTGTCTCTAAGGAGCACTCGGTTACACTTCCTTCAAGACAGAGTTGTTTTGGCAGTTCATGAAATATTCAGCATTCTTCTCAACACCACAATCCAAAGGCATAGATTCTTCTCCAGTCTTCATGATTCATCGTTCAAGTTTCAGGTGTAGAGTTTTCATGGTATTGGAAATGCCATGCCTTGGATCAGATGCACCTTAGTCTTTAAGCCAACGTCATTATTTTTAAGCACTTTGGAGAGATCCTTGAAAGATTTTCCGAATGCCATGCATCTTTTGATTGTTTGGTTGCTGGTACCAAGATGATTGATTTGGGATCAAAAAAGTCTAGATAGTTGACAAGCTTAATCCTTTCTCCGTCTATCATGATGCCACCTGTTGGTCCAATAATGAGGATTTTTGTTTTCTTGATATCAAGATGTAATCCATATTGAAGTATTTTTGCTCTTTTGCAGCAAGTGTCTCAAATTCTCTTCACTTTCAGGAAACAAGTGGTTTCGTCTGCATAAAACTGGTTGTTCTTGAGTGTTACTTCAATTCTGATGCCTAATTCTTCTTCATATAGCCGAACTTTTAGAATTAATTGCTCAGCATATGGATTGAATAAGTATGGAGAAAGAATTTTACCCTGATACATATCTTTCTTGATTTTAAATCAAGAAAGGTGTTTAAATGCAGTGTTCCCTGTTCTGTTCAGATACTGGCTTCACTGTCTATGCATAACTTTTACATGAGCATGATTAAGTATTCTGGGGTTACCATTCTTCTCAATATTATTCACAATTTGTTATGATCCACACATTAATGTTGTGTCACATGTATAGACTTAGAAAAATAGTAAAGCTGTGCAAAGATATGCATGAACTATAGATTTATGCTTTTTAGAAACAAAGAAATTCATGCTATCTACATATACTACATATATTTCTATGTCCATATTTACTATTACATGTTCACAAGGACTCTGAGTTGCGGTGCTGGAGAAGAGTATTGAATATACCATGGATTGCCAGGAGAACAAACACATTTTTCTAGAGAGGGTGAAACCAGACTTCTCCTTGGAGGCAAGGATTTTGAAGCTCCATCTGACATACTTTGGGCATGTTGCCAAGAAGAGACCAGCATTTGGAGAGGAACATCATGCTTGGAAGGGTGGGGGGACAGTGTAGGAGAAGACCCTGAATAAGATTGATTGACTCAATGACTACGGTAATGGAGATAGGTGTGTCAGAGACATTGAGGTTAACTAAAGATAGAGCATGATTATGAGCTGTTACACAGGGTCACCGTGAGACGCAAGTGATTTGATGGCACATAACAAAACATCGTGTACAAGGAGAAACATCATCTTTTTAGACATTAAAGATATAACTCTTATCTAAAGTCACAACTATCTAGACTATATTGGAATAAAAGTTACTTAGTAACATTTCAATTACTCTTGCAAAAGTCTTATGAATGTCCAGATATATAAAGTCAACATAAACATCGATGGATGTCCTATATAAACACCACTACTGTCAACTGTCTGGAGAGTATTAGTATGATTTTAGTATGGCAACAAACACTCATTAAACTTAGACTTTCAGAGTCAAAGCTAATTTGATTTAATAATTCCAGTGAGAAACCAAGTCCAGTCCATATTGCTATTATGTTGTAAGACACCTCATCCTCATCTCTCTAGCTATGAAGATCAAGCCTCACTCAACCAGTACACTAATTTTCATAAAAGAAGGCAGCCCTACAAAAGGCCCACAGTTCTTCATTCTCATTTGTTAAAATTTCATGAGATCCTACTTATTTCACAATCAGACAAGATTCCTTTTTTGGTGGGGTTTTTTTTTCATTTTGTAAATACCAGTATTTAGGGGACTTCTAGGGAGCCAACAATAGCCTACTTTTCCAGTACTCTCTTTATTGAACCTAGCTAGTCTGCTTACATCTTTTGTTCTTGCCAATAGTTTAATAAGCAAATTCTCCTAAACTAAACTTGATCTTATAATGGATTTCCAATTGTGCGTATAACCTAGAGAGTAAAAGGTTTAAGGAATGTAATTAGGCATTCTAATATTTTAAAGGTCACTATTATCCTTAATTATGATGGATCGTGCCTCTTGTTACAGACAGTTTCTCTAAATGATCTACCAGTCTTGTTGCTTATAGGTTGGTAGACCAAAAGTTCTATGACTGCACCTTATTCGAAAGCTTTTAAAAATATTGATACAAAAAAAATCCACCTTCAAGCTTCTGATTTAAGTGGTGTGAGATGGACATGTATGTATCTGTATTTTTTAATTAAAGCCTTGAGGGACTGCTCAGGAGATAAGAATCTGGATGAATGGATTGACACAGTAACTGGGGCAATGAAGGATGATGTGTCAGAGTCAGTGAGACTGGCTCAGGACAGGGCAGGCTTCAGAGCTGTTGTACATAGCGTCACTATGAGTCACAGGTGACTCAATGGCTCATAACAACAACAACTCCCTTGTTGAGTTAGAACTATTGGTTTAAATTAAAGGTTCATTGATATACACAAGAACACAGATCATTAAAAGAGTGGTTTTTGAAGACTTATCTTAAGAGGTTTCAGAAGTCTATTTTGCTCCTTTCTGTGATAATCTCTAAACAAACACCAATAATCTGTTTGGTTTTTTATTCCATTTTTTACCATTCTGTTGGGTTCTCAGGTTAAAAGATACCTGATACTAAAATAATTACTCACTGCCATAGAGTCAGTTTTTACACTGCAAATCTTTATGAGAAGTGATAGCTCTTTCTCTTTGAATGGCTGGTAGATTTGAACTGTTGATCTTTAATTTAGCAACCAGATATGCAACACACTACATTACTGCTACCAGGACTCCTTACAGTCCATAGTAGTAACTAGTCTTAATGTATGTTCACTATAAAAGCACCAAACAGTGCAAGAGAGGAAGACCCCCAATAAAATGGATTGACACGATAACTGGGTGATGAAATTAGGTGTGTCAGAGTCAGTGAGACTGGCTCAGAATTCAGAGCTGATGTACATAGAGTTCCTGTGAGTCACAGGCAACTTGATGCCACATAACAACAATAACAACAACAGGATTATTATATAAACTTTATCTTATTTAGTCATTATAACTCTTGGAGTTATTATTGCCTTTATTAGGCAGATTAAGACTCTGAGACTCAAGAGAGGTAAAATTATTTGCACCAGGCCAAAGGAAAACTACAAAATAAATTCAAGTAGTATCTTTCTCCCAACCCCAACTCCTCTACTTTACAGTTCTACCTCCAGTTTATTAAAAAAAAGTATCTGACTTCATATTTACTTATACCAGCATTAAGCAAGACCATTAAAGAACATGGAAACTATTCTTCTCTACTAACTAACTAACTAACTAACTAACTAACTAACCTAATAACAGAAGGTTGACACAATGATCTTATATTTTAACTCTGAAAAGATCTCAGTTATGGGAAACAATTTTGAAGGAATACCCTCCAAAACACATATATTGACCATTTTTTCCTGCCTCCCTAAAGGACTTGAATCTACAATAAGATGCTTTAAATGTGCTGTAGAGCACTGAAAACATGGTGATATTTGAAGCCATAAATATGCTTCAGGGTGACAGTTTATAGGATTTAGCAGCACATAAATCATCCTAGAAACATGCTTAAATCTTATGCATTTCCAAACAATTTTCAACTGCCAGCAAAAGGTAATCCTGAACAAAACTCAAAAAGAAAAGGGGTGGGGGAAAGATTGAAAAGACCCAAAACAGTAGAATCCATATCATTGGCTGATGCAAAAGAGGATGCTAAAAATAAAGAAAAAGAAATAAGAAAACCACACTAAAACCCCAAACGTATTCTCTGGGCTGAATGTTTAGCTAGTTTAGCTTCAGTTTAGGGGAATATTTGACCCATAAAGAGTACCAGCGTAATTTCTATTTGTGCTTCAGTGACTATGCAAAGATATTTGACTATAGATCACAACAAATTCTAGCTAACTTTGAGAAGAATGGGAATCTCAGAACACTTGACTGTGCTTGTGCAAAATCTATTCTTGGACCAGGAGGCAGTCCTCAGAACAGAGCAAGGAAATAGGAAACACTGCATGGTTCTAAGTTAGGAGCGGAGTATCTCAGGGATGTGTCCTGTCTTCATACCTTTTCAATTTTTATGCAAAATAGATCATTCAGGAAGTTGGAATTTTTTTTATTAATTTAATTTGTTTATTTTTCATTTCAATGAACATCTACAGAGATTTTGGAATTCTATTCATTCATTGTTGCACCCTTCTCCCCGCACAAACCCCTCCCCCCCCATTGCTC
Source organism: Elephantulus edwardii (assembly GCF_000299155.1). Classification (NCBI taxonomy): domain Eukaryota; kingdom Metazoa; phylum Chordata; class Mammalia; order Macroscelidea; family Macroscelididae; genus Elephantulus; species Elephantulus edwardii. The sequence goes on along the minus strand of NW_006399757.1, from coordinate 5,695,875 downwards.
TTCTCCTTGAAAAGCAAAAGAAAAACTCCCTCATTGGTACACACATGTGGCATCAGGAATGGAGGAAGACTCATCAACAGTCTCCATTATGCAGATAATACAACCTTGCTTGCCAAAACTTAGGAGGAACTGAAGTGTTTGCTGCAGAAGCTCAAGGACTGTGGTTTTTAATATGGATTGAAGCTTAGCATCAAGAAGACAAAGATTCTCTCCACTGGGCCAATTCACAGCTCTGTGATGGATGAAGAGGAGATTGAAGCTGTTAGCAAGTTTAGCTTGCTCAGCTTCATAATCAACACTCTTGGTATCAGCAGCTAGGAAATCAAAAGACAAATCGTTTTAGGTAAATTTGTTATAAGGGATCTCTCCAAAGTGCTAAATAGCAATGATGTCAGTTTAGAGACCAAGGTGTCTTTGATCCAGACCATAGCCTTCACAATTACTTGCTATGCATCAGAGAGCTGGACAATTACTAAGGATGACAGAAAAAAGAATCAATGCCTTTGAGTTGTGGTGCTGGAGAGAAGTACTGAACATACCATGGACTACCAGGAGAACAAATAGTTCTGTCTTGGAGAGGGTGAAACCAAGTTTCTCTTTGGAGGCAAGGATTTTGAAACTTTGTGTCACATATTCTGGACTTGTAGCCAAGAGGGACCAGTCCTTAGATAGCGACATCATGCTTGGAAGGGTGGAGGGTTAGTGCAGAAGAAGACAACCCCAGATTAAATGGTACCTGAGGCAATGCGATTAAGTGTGCTGGAGTCTATGAGACTGGCCCATGATAGAGTAAAGTTCAGACTATTGTACATAAGGTTGCTATGAGTCACAGCCAACCCAATGGCACATAACAACAGCAACATATGCCATGCAAATAATCCAAAATGAAGCTCACATGAATAAAGTTTTTAGCTTTATTGTTGTCTTTAGGTGTTGTCAGGTCAAATACAATTCATTGCATCCTATGAACAACAGATCTGACCCCCGTTCTATCCTGTGCTACTCTACATACTTGGTGTAGTCCCTGTATTCATCTGCTTAAGGGTCTTCTTTTCTCTCATTGACCATCTATTCAAGAATGATATCCTTTCAAAAAAAAAAAAAAAATAAAGAATGATATCCTTTCCAAGGAAAAGCCTTTCCTAACAACATGCCCAAAGTATGTGAACCGAAGCTTCATCATCCTTGCCTATAAAGAACAGTATAGTTACACTTTCTAGACTTGCGTGTTTGTTCTTCTGGCAGTCTATGGGATAGTTAGTAGTCTTCTCCAATCACAGTTCAAAGGCATTAGCTTCTCTTCCATCACCTTTGTTCATTGTCCAGCTCTCGAATGCATAGCAGGAGATTAAAAAGACTATGCCCTGAATCATGCTTATGTTAGTTTTTCAACTGACATCATTGCTCTTCAGGATTTTGGAGAGGTGCCTGACAACAGATTTTCCCTATGCCACACATTTCTTGATCTCCTTGGTACCAGTAATACCCTTGATTGTGAATCCAGGCAGGATGAAATCGTCATAATTTCTGTCTTTTCTCTATCATAATGTACCTATTGACCCAGTGGTAAGGATTTTTTATTTTTTTATGCTGAGATGTAATCCATATTGAAGATCATAGTTCTTAATCTTCTGCAGCAAGCGTCTCAAGTCCTCCTCACTTTAAACAAGTAAGTTTCTGTCATCTGCACAGCACAGGTTGTTATAAATCTTCCTTGAACCCTGATGCCATTATTTTTACTTAAATCCAGCTTCTCAAATTATTTTCTCTACATAAAAATTAATTAGGTATGGAGAAAGGATCCAGATCTGGCACACCCCTTTATTAATCTTAAACTTTGCAGTGTTTCCTTGTTCTGTTCAAAGAGCAGCTTCTTTTTCTAGGTATAGATATCACAGATGTATAAGTAAATGTTCTGGAATTTGCATTCTTCTCAATGCTGGCCATAGTTTGTTAGGATCCACACAGTCAAATGCTTTTTCACAGTCAAATAATACAGACATTTTTCTGGGATTCTCTGCTTTCAGTCACGGTCCATCTGGCAAAGACATGATATCCTTGGTGTGATGACCACTTGTAACCCCAGTCTGAATTTCAAACAATTCTCTGTCAATGTACAGTTCTAGCTGATTTTGGATGGCATTAGGCAACATTTTATTGTTGTACAGATCTTCCAGTCAGTTTGACAGGCAGCTGTCCTCCAGATTTCCTGGCATTAACTGGTGAATATATCCAGTGTTGTTTTTGTTTGTTGAAACTTATCAGTTGGGAACTCTTTGATTCCTGGGGCCTTACTTTTTGTCAATGCCTTCGGTGCAGGTTGAACTTATTCCTTAACTACCATTGACTATCATATGCTATTTCCTGAAATATTTTAGTGTTGACCAATTTTTTGACAGTGATTCTGTGTATTCTTCCCATTTTCTTTTTATATTTCCTGCATCTTTAAGAATTATCCTCATAAAAAAAAAAAAGAATTATCCTCATGACATCTCTCAATTTTACAACTTGTTTGCAGCTTGAATTTGTTTTTCAGTTTGTTCAACTTGAGAAATGCCAAATGAGTTCTTCCCCTTTTATTTTCCTTGCATGTTCCATTATAGAGGTCAAATTACTAAATTATCCAATTTCTGTTTCACAAGGAATTGCTTTCAGAGAACAGGAGCACATTCAATGCTGGTTTTTAGCAATATTTAATGAGCAATCTTTTATATGGTGGTTTTAATCAGATGAGTTGCTATTGTTGTGTACTGTAGAGTCAAAACTGACCCTCCAGTGGGTTTTGAGAGGCAGTTAATTGCACGGGGTGAAATTGCCCATCTTACTTCTGCAGAGCACATGGTAGATTTGAACTGTAAGCCTTAAGGATTGCAATACAGCTTCTTGTCACTAGGCCACCAGAGTAGTTAAAAGCAAATTAATGGAGACTTCTTCTCTAAATGACAAGTAAAAGAGAAACCTTTCTAAAATTTGTGATAGCAATTATTCTTTCCAAATAAATATCAAAACATGTTTATGCCACCTGATCATCTGACCTGACAAAGAAATGAACTGGACTCAAGTTCAACCCAAATGAACTCTTTTATTCAAAAAGTAAAAAAAAAAAAAAAAAACCAAACAAAAAAACCCCAACACAAAAAATTATATATCAATAATACAATACTTATTGATATAGAGATGATTTTGACTCATAGATACTCTGTGTATGCCATTGTAGATTCTATTCCATAAGGATTTTATTAGTTAATTATTTTAAATAGTTAATTTTTTAAGACTTCTGAGACACGTCCGAGTAAACTCAAATCTCGAAATTTCATTTAACAGCTCATTGTGCTATATGTTGCATTGTTGTTGTTATGTGCCGTTGAGTCGTTTGCGACTCATAGCGACCCTATGTACAACAGCCCTAAACCGTGCTGTATCCTGTGCCATTCTCATTGCCTCTGACACACCCATCCCGATTACCCCAGTCACTGAATCAATCCACCTCATAGAGGGTCTTCGCCTCCTGCGCTGTCCCTCTACTCTACCCAGCATGATGTCCTTCTCTAAAGACCTGTCTCTCCTTACAACATGTCCAAAGTATGTCAGACGAAGCCCCAGAATCCTTGCCTCCAAGGAGCAGCCTGGTTTAACCCTCTCTAGGCTGAATCTGTTTGTTTTCTTGGCACTCCATGGTACATTCAATACTCTTCTCCAGTACCACAGCTCAAAGGTGTCAATTCTCCTTCTATCCTCCCTAGTCATTGTCCAGCTCTCTGATGCATAATAAGTGATTGTAAAAACCATGGCCTGTATCAGGCGCACCTTAGTCTCCAGAGAGACACCGCTGCTCTTGAGTACTTTAGAGAGGTCCCTAACCGCAGACTTTCCCATCGCAATATGTTTTTTTTTATTTCCTGGCTGCTGGTGCCAAGAGTGTTGACCATGGAGCCGAGCAAACTGAAGCATAGACATGGATAATAATACTAATAAGAGTAATAATAATGAGAATAGAATATACATCTAAAATATTTATTTCCAAGAACATAAATTTTATTCTCATTATTATTACTTTTATTAGTTCTTAATTGTTTTCTTACAGAATAGTTCACTGAAATATTGAACATAACAAAGGTGGGGTACAAAAGTGATTCAGAAGAAAGTATATATGTAAAAATTTTGAATACCCAAAGTGATCTTATCTTCTCACATGGTAAATGGAGTCAAAAGAAACTTTTTTGTAAGTAACATAAAAAAATAACAAGAGTGCCAGCACATTGAAGGCTAAAATTTCTCTTATAGAATTCCACCTGTAAAAGAGAAACTGACAGACCATTTAAATTACTGAGATAAGCAATTTAAAATTAATGAAAATAATCTGAGTATATTTGACAATAGGTAGCTTAGGATTGTGATTTCTAAGAGAAGAAGGAAATCATGTAACTGAATCCTATTAGTTGACTGACTTTCTAGCTGAAAACAATTTTCAGACTGTTGTTTAGAGAGGGAAAACCTATACAGAGCCCAAAGGCTGCACTGAGTTAGAACAAAGTTAAGAGTCCAGGAAAATTGAGACATTGTGTCAAAGGTTAAAAAGGAAACAATCAGTTAAATATTATAGAAAAGGAAAAAGGGGGGAAGGAGCTATTGAAACCTTCCTAGGTAGTGCTTTGGATTTTTGCATGCATGCAAAGTTGCTAATGCAAAGAATCATGTATTTCATGAGGTTGAGCAAAGAACAATAGCTGAAGGATCTCCAGTGCTCACTAGAAGCCAGAGGATATTCAATTCTTACAGTCAAATAATGATCAGAAATTTAAGAAAACTCACATTCCAATAAGAATGAAACAGCATAGGTTCAGATCAAGAAGCTAGCCACAAGTTGTTTATCACAAGGCTATATATGCTACATATTAAGCAGCAATAGAATTCAGTAAACACAGACTGCTCCCCATGTCCCTTTATCTTCTCTAACTTCACCACCATCCCTAATTTTCAATTATCTGCAAGTGCTTTCAGATGTCATGTGTGTGCAGAAGAAAAAAAAATTGTGAATACTATATAATCTTCCAGAGGAGGCAGAAGTTAGCTTTTGATTAAAAATAAAAACAAGGCCTCAAACTGGGATTCATGGTGAGGAAGGTGCTACAGGCTCTTGGCCAGATTCCATCCTGAATATCAGTTAAATGTGTGACTTGATTTTTCTAATACATCTTTTTTCCAAGAAAACTCCACCATTTCCCATGAAAATATGAAACAACCATGATTCCTTTCCACATGTTAACCTATAAATGCTGCTACAAACCTCTTCATAACCTGACAGTGTTTTTCCAGAAGCACCAGCTTTCCTGTCTTCTTACTCGCTGAAAGAAAAAAAAAATACATTCTGTCCACCCATACCCTCCCTCTGAGTATTTTTACTTGGAAGAAGACAAGAGCTCTAAGTCCTTTTAGGTCTCCAGTGATAGTAGTGAATTTTTAAAGAGTAGAAAAATGGGCAGAGAAAGTCTCCTCTCAAATTATTTACAGCTGCCGAAAACCCACTAGAGAGACAGTTCTGAGTTGGTAATGTCAATGAGTTTAAGTTTTGAGTTTGAGTGTGAAGAGTACTTTACACCACCTTGTTGTTCTATACAATTGAGTTGCAATCAGCTCACAGCAGACATCATCTTAAGAAAGCCTGAAAACAAGCCTTGAAATAATATTGTTCGTTGTTGTGTACCATCACCTCAGAACTGACCCATAGTTGACCCTCCAGCTGATGATGTTCAGTCAGTAAATGACAAGGGAGGAGGTAGCCTATCTTTCAGAACTCACTTGACATGATACTGCTTACACTCAAATAAGTTGATCACTTAGCAAAATTGATTTCAATATTCTCTTAAGAAATCAATGTAAAAAAAATTAGATCAATCCACAATGTAATATTCGTAATGCTGTCATTGAAAAGAAGCAGTGCTGCAATCCTGAAGGCATGGCCATTCAAGCCACTAGCTGCTTCATTGGAGAAGAATGGGAAATCTCCTGCCGTACAATGAATCATGCCTGAAAATTCACCAGAAGGTTAGCTATGGGTTACTTCTGACTTGACAGAGTTGTTTATATACAACAAACAACATAGTTAGAATAATTTAATATTTATTTCTGTGAACTTCTTTCCTTTTAAAAATTGAGTTTCTTTCTATACATTTTTTGTGGTTTATTTTTATTTCTAAACAGCATTTTCTTGCTATTGGTTTTTTTATTGATGCGTGTATGTTGCTTTTTTTGTTTTTTAGTTTTTGATATTTTTTACATTGGCCTCGTGAAAGAATTCATTGAAATGAAAACATAAATTTTATTTAGTTATTTTTGAAAGACAATTCTGTGTATGTAACATATCGGATACAAAAAAAGTAACTTTTAATTTTTGGTTAATATTTAGTAGCAGTACTTTCTCCCACCCCTTCCGGGACCATTCACATGCCATTGACCTTGAGATTTCCTGAAAACAAATTAAAATACAATGACATTTTCCCCACAAGCTACCCAGCTGTGAAAAAGCATCATACTAATGTGCAAAACGTGAATGAAAGCAGGAAATATTTGAGACTACTTAATAAACTGATAATTTCTTTATTTCCTTTCAATATTTTTATTCTGTGAACAGAGGAAAAGAACACTACAGGTTTTAAAATTAAGATAAGGTGCAGTCAGATTACTCCTAGGAGGGAAAGATAGTGAAGCTTCATCTTTCATAATTCGGACAAGAGGTAGACTATTCCTTGAAAAGGGACATCATGCTTGGAAAGATAAAGCATCAGTGAAGGAGAAGACCTGAGATGGATTGACATGGAGACTTTAGCAATGGCCTCTAATGTTTCTGAGATGGTGAGGATGGCACAGAATAGGGTAAGGTTCAGGTCACTGTGAGTCATCCTTGACTCAACAGCATCTAACAACAAATTCTATATTGTTTGGTAAGTACTTTTTAGGAAAATAAGACGAGAGAAGGAAATAAGAGGCGTCCAAATTGGCAAAAAGGTGGTAAAAGAGTTATTATATGCAGATGATGTGATGATGTACACAAAACCCCACAAAGACTCAATAAAAAACAAAACCAATCTGTGATAGAACAGTAGAGCAATTTATTAGAGAGGCAGGATAAAAGATAAATATATAAAAATCTGTGGAATTTCTCTACAGCAATAGAGAAAACACAGAAAAGGAAACTAAGAAAATGAGACCATTTACAATAGCCAACAAGAAGGTAAAATACTTAGGAATAAACCTAACTAGAGACACAAGAAACCTTTATAATGAAAGTATAAAATATTACTATAAAAAAATAAGAAATCTAACTAAATGGAAAAATATTCCCTGTTCAAGGATAGAAAGACTCAACATTGTGAAAATGGCAATCCTACCAAAGGCAATCTACATGTTCAATGCAGTATCAATACAGATAGCTAACTCATTCTTGAAAGCGATTGTTGTTGTTGTTGTTGTTGTTATTGTTAGGTGCCATCAAATCGAGTATGAGTCATAGTGACCCTATGAACAAAAGATGTGAACCTGGTTCTATCCTGCACCTTCCTAACACCTCCTGACACACAAGATCCCATTGCAGGAGTCACTGTATCAATCCACTTGGTTGAAGGTCTCCCTCTCCTTCACCAACCCTCCAAACTTCCCAGCATATGTGAAGTGAAGCTTCATCATTCTTGCCTCCAGCTGCACCCTCTCCAAGACATATATTTTGGTTCTCCTGGCCATCATTCTGGGATGCTCTGAGCTCTTCTCCAATACCACAGCTCAAGGGTGTCAATTCTTCTTCTATCATCCTTATTCATTGTCCAGCTCTAAGATGCATAGCAAGTAATTGGAAAGACTATAGCCTGAATCAGACACATGTAAGTCCTTAAACTGACATCATTACCCAATAATTTGGAGATGTCCCTAACTACAGATTTTCCCAGTGCAATGAATCCCCTTATCTCCTGACTGCTGGGATCAAGCGTGTTAATTTTGGATTAAAATAAGATGAAGCTGTTGACAGTTTCAATCTCTACTCCATCCATCATGATGCTACTGATTGGGCCAATGGTAAGAATCTTTGTTTTCTTGACATTAAGGTGCAATTCATACCGAATGCTGCATTCCATGATCTTCTGCAACAAGTGCTTCAAAAAGACAGAAAAGACAATTGGCAGATTTATTTGGAAAGGAAAGAGACTCTGAATCAGCAAAGCTCTTCTGAAAAACAAAAATGAAGTGGGAGATATTACACTCTCTGATCTCAACACCTATAACAGCTTTAGTAAGCAAAACAGCATGATATTGGTATAATGACAGACACATAAACCAATGGTATAGAATAAAGAACCCACATATCAACCCCTACCTACTACAGACAAGTTTGGACAAGTAATAAAAACTTAACAATCTCTTCAACAAATGGTGCTGGCAAGACTGGACATCAACCTGCAGAACGTTGAAATAGGATCCACATTTCACACAATTTGAAAAAGTCAACTCAGTGAATCAAAGACCTAGGAAATTTAAAAAAAAAAAAGAAGCCGTAGCTATTGATTTTAAATATAAGTAGGATAAATATTAGTCGATATAAATATACCAAAAAAGTTAGAGACTATGACAAGTTGTCAACGGTGAAACAGTAGGGGGAATACTCAGTAAATTTTTTAGTTAAATGTTCAATAAATCAAATATACTCAAGAATGTGCAAAGGAAATTGGGAATATTGTGTCAAAGTTCCATCCCATAATTTGGGACACAGGACTCATATAAAAATGATCAGTCCAGGACTGAAACTGTTTTCTATCTTAGCTTTTGCTTATTTTCCTTGCAGCCATCAAAACCTTACATTTAACTCATAACAAAGTAACAATTATTTCTTTCTCGGAAATAATTCTTAGAGAGGGCCTTTAACGTGAGTTCCTTATCAGCAATTCTTTCCACATATCTTATTTTCCAGTAAACATCCTATGGCCACCCTGTCCTTTCCCCCCATACTTATAAATGTAAACAAATCAGTCTGAATAATGTAATATCATTTTAATTTTCAACAAATCACTGTAAAACTTCCACTCCAAGTTGCCTCACATCCAGCATCTTTGACCTTGCCACTTCTAATCAGAAGAGTGTACCTTTCTTTCTTGACTTTGCCTCATAAATAAGCTTCTGTTACTCCACTGGAACATTTGATTTCACTTTGTGAGATCAGACCTGTCCCTGGTTCAAACTGTTTTGAACCTTCAATAATGTCTTTGCTTTTATTTCCACAAAGTATACTCTCTTTCTCATTGACAGTACAATGAGAAAAAGAAAAGGCACAGAAAAATGGAAATTCTAAAGCTGACAATTCTAATGTTTGGAATGAAAAGTCTCCTGGTAAGTTGAAAAGATTAATCATTGCACAAGAAAAATCAGTGATCTCAAATACATAACAATAAAGTTTATCCAAATGAAAACAGAGGTTAAAAAGTCTTAAAAAAAATAGAACCTCAATAATCTCTGGGCAGTATAAAATACTCTAACTTGTATATGTAATTGTATTATCTAAAGGAGAGATAAAAAATAAAGAGGCAGAATAAATATTTAAAGCAGTAATGGCTAGAAGTCTTCTACATTTTATGAAAATATAAATCCACTAATCCAAGAATCAGTTGGCCTAGTGGAGCGAAACTGATGCTACCAAGCCAAAGGTAGGTGACTTTTAATCTGCGCCCTCAGCCTGTTTTTCATTGTTTTTGTTTATACATTCTTCTAGGTTGTATAGCCCTGGTGTGTCCACTTGCCATACAGAGGTGACTTGTGGTTGCTGTGGAGCTAGACACTGTGACACTGATATGTCAAGTGTGTTAATGATTCCCATGGTGGACAGTGTTTAATGGAGCTCCCTGATTAAAACAAGCATGGAAGTTGGAGTGGCATCCACTTCCGTAATAGCTTGCCTCCCGAAGAAACCCTATGAACCTGGAGAAAGGAAGGAAATCACACAAGTGTTGAGGACTTTAGTTCATAGGGTCACTATGAGTCACTTATGACTCGATGGCACTTACACCAACAACAAGAAGTCATATAAATATATGCACACCAAGTTAACAAAATTGATAAAATTAGTACTAAAGAAAAAAATGTTAATCTTGGAAAGAAGTTTATTGACCACGAGAGGGTCTATTATGACCCAACAGCATACAACAACACAACAACACTTGGAATAAAATAAATGTTCAGTCAGTGGTAGCTGTTTCCTCTTATTCCAATTATTTTTTTAAAAACTCTTGTTGTTGTTGTATGTGTCCATAGCAACCCTATATATAGCAGCTCTGAAGCCTTCTTGGTTTGAGCCAGTCTCACGGATTCTGACACACCAACTTCCATTGCTCCAGTTACTGTAACAATCCATCTCATCTGTGGCTTTCCTTTCCTATGCTGCCCCTACACCATTCTAAGCATGATGTCCTTCTCCAAGGATTGATCTCTCCTAGCCAAGTGCCCAAAATATGTGAGATGGAGCTTTAAAATCCTAGCCACGGAATTTGGGTTCCCTCTTTCTAAGACAGACCATCTATTTTCTTGGTGATCCATAGTATGTTCAAGACTCTTCTTCAGCACCACTTGAAGGTATCGATTCTTCTTCTGTCATCTTTAGTCATTGTCCAGCTCTCTGATGCATAGCAAGTAATTGTGAAGACCATGGCCTGGATTAGGATCACCTTAGTGTCTAGATTGACATCACTGCTCTTTGGTACTCTGGAGAGGTCCCTGAGAGCAGATTTTTCCAATGCAATTTGTCTTTTGATTTCCTGAATGCTGGTGCCAAGAGTGTTGATTGTGAAGCCAAGCAAGCTTTAATTGTTAACAACCTCAATATCTTCTGCTGCCAATTGGCCCAGTGGTGAGAATCTTTGTCTTCTTGATGTTAAGGTTCAATCCATATTGAAGACTACAGTCTTTGACCTTCAGCACCAAGCACTTCAGATCTTCAGTTTCAGCAGCAAGGTTATGTCATCTGTCTTATGTAGGTTGTTAATGTGTCTTCCTCCAATCCTAATGCCACATTCTTCCTCATAAAGCCCAGCCTCCTGAATGATTTTTTCTGCATATAGATTGAAAAAGTATGGAGATAAGATGTATTCCTGACTTCTCCTGCCCAGATTTTGAACCATGCAATATTTTCTTGCTGTGTTCTGAGGACTGCATCCTGGTCTAAATATAAGTTTCACATGAACACAATCAAGTGTTTTGGGATTCCCATTCTCCTTAATATTAGCCATTATTTGTTGTGACTCGCATAGTCAAATGCCTTTGCATAGTCAATTAAACACAGATGGACATTCCTCTGATACTTTTGCTTTCTGCCAAGATCCATCTGAAATTGACAATGATGTCTCTAGTGCTACAACATTTTCTAAACCCAGCTTATATTTCTGTTAGTTCTCTGTTAATGACTTTCCCCATCATTTTGGATAATCTTCAGCAGGGTTTTGCTTGTGTGTGATATTACTGATATTATTTGATAATTTCCACAGTCTATTGGGTCAGTTTTCTTGGAATGGGAATAAATAAGTCGATACAGACCTGGTGGGTGGGCCTTTGTATTTACAAATCAGTTGGGCCCTGACTGTGTCTTCAGTTTGGAAGCTCGCGTGTGAAGCAGTTAGATTCCAGAGGATAAGATCTCTTGTTTTAGTTGAAAGTCAGGTGTAAACTCTTTGGTTGTTTTTATTTCGGGCCTTTGGCCCTCAGGTCTGGTGTTATTTATGTCTGGGAAGAACATTCTCCCAAGTGGTAAAGCACTGGTCTGTCAGTTTGCTGTACCGAGGTTACTTGGAGTTTCTGTGAACACTGTGCCACTGATGTGTCAAATGCCATAATTGTTACCCATGTGGAAGTGTTTGGTGGAGCTCTCAGATTAAGATAGACTTGGAAGCAGCAATGGCATCCACTTCCTAAGCAACATGCCTTTGGAAATCCTTTGAACATTAGAGAAACAGTTAATAGAACAGGGTTACAATCTTTTGTTAATAGAGTTGCTATTAGTCATGCTGAACTTGACAGCACTTAACAACAATAATAAATATGGATCTCTTTCAGTCAGTTGGCTAAGTAGTTGTCCTCCAGATTACTTGACACAACTTGGTGAGCACATCCAGGCCAGCATCTGTTTGTTGAAATATGTCAATTGGTATTCTATCAATTTCTGAGGATTTATTTTTCACCAGGTCCTTCAGAGCATGATGCCTGAACTTTCTCCTTCATCACTATTCCCTTTTGAACATATGTTGTTTCTTGAAATTCTTCTGTGTCAGCCAATTCTCCCTGGTACAGTACTCTGTAGATTCCTTCCATCTTTCTTTCGTTTTCTGAACTTTAAAAAAAATATTATTATACTAGTTTAATTACAAAATTCGAATACATTGTTTTTCAGAAGAGATTCTTCCAATTTCCCTCACCCTCCACCCATCAAATTGTACAACCCCATGATTAATCTCCTCCTCCCACTTTACACTTCCCAGATCATTTAATATTGTGTCTATAGTGTCCTTAGTTATTGCAACTCACAGCTTGAATTGGTCCTTTAGTTTCTTTAGCTTGAGAAATCTGAGAGAGTTGAGCCTTTTTGATTTTTGACTCCAGCTCCTTGCACATTTTATTGTAATATTGTCTTCCTAAGTTCCTTTTGATATTTTCTATTCAGCTCCTTAACTTCTTGATTTCTTCCCTTTGCTTTGGGCTCTTGGCACTCTAGTGTAATATTCAGAGTCTCTTCTGACATCCATTTTGGTGTTTTCTTTTTCCTTTGTCTTTGTAATGACCTTTTGCATTCTTCATGGAATATTTTCTTGATATCTTCCCAGAGCTTATCTGATCTTTGGTCATTAGTGTTCAAGAACTCAAACCTGTTCTTGAGTTCATTTTTAAATTCAGGGTCATAGACTCAAGATGAGAATTTTATTCCTGTGGATATGATTTTACCTTCTTTATAGTTAATTTGAGCTTGCATATGTTCCACAATCAGCATCTGACCTAGTTTTGTCTGCTGAAATTGACCTTATCCAGTGATTCTTTCCATAGATGTAATCAGTCTGATTCCTGTGCATACCATCAGGGGAAATCCATGCGTATAGCCTGCATTTATGTTTCTTTCATAAGGTATTTGTAATGAATAAATCCTTGATTGTGCTACATTCCATCATTCTATCTCTAGCCTCATTTCTGTTACCGAGATCATGTTTTCTGATCCTTCTTCCTGGCTCCTAACTTTTGCCTTCCAGTCACCCATTATTATTAATTCATCTTGATTGCAGGTTCAAAGGTTGGTTGAAACAGTCTTTTTCCTCCTGTTTGGCTCTGGTTTTTGGTGCAGTAATTTGAATGATAGAGGTATCGTCTAATAATTTCAACTCTGTCAGGTCACCTTTAATTGCAATGGGAATAAATATGGGTCTCTTTTAGTCAGTTGGCCTGGTTGTTGTCCTCTAAATTTGAAATGATCTTTTTCAACTATTAACCCCATTTTTCCTTACCTTTTCATCTCTGGCATAGAAAATTATATGACTGTGTGATTCAAAATGTCTCATGCCAATCCATCCCAGCTTACCAATGCCTAGTATATCAATATTCATGTGTTCCATATTTTTCTTAACAATGTCCTACATTCATTCTTTTCACACTCCACGTTCTAATCAGTAGTATCTGTTTAAGACTGTTTCTTCTCTATTAATTCCTCCCCTCTCCAGACCCCTCCCCAACCAGTACGAGAGCTAAGTTTCTGGTGCCATACCTGCTAACTGCTAGTCTAATCTATATGTGCTCTCTTAGTACTTAAAGTTTTCAAAAACCTGTTGTTTTGTGTGTTTTTTTCAAAAGTGGATGGACAATCCTTCTTCTTGGTCTTTCTTAATTCTGATTCTAAGCTTTATAACAATATCTTACAGACAAACATATTTACCCAAAAGTGTAGATAAAAGACCTTTCCTATTACAAAAGTATCCAATGATTTAGTGTTGGTCCTCCCATACTTTTATGCATGTGTCTTGGTCCTATTCCCCCTCCTCACTCAATCAGCATCCCCTTCTATCCCTCCTCAGCCCAACAAGCCCCTCCTTCCCCTCTCTCTCTAGCCAACCCTTGATATTATGGTTTGGGCCTCAAGTCTTTTCTGTGATGCCTCTTGCTACTGCTGGTCTCTCACAACTTCAGGAGGCTCCATGTCCAAATCACATGTACTATCTTGAGAATTTTTTTTTTCCTCCATGAAAGTACTAGAGAAAGGCCCTTGTCTCTGAGCTTCTGCATCTGGACTGTCTTCCCATGACTTAGAGTATCTGCTCTTCAATTTGAAGTGTATATGGTCTTCCATAGCTGTCATAGTAAGATCATTTTCCAGGAGAGGTCTATGCCTCCTCTAGATCTTGTCTGTTGGTGGTATTTATTTGAATCGAGATGGCAGAGTAATGAAGTCTGGTGGAAAATCTTTTCCTGCTTGTAATCCCTGGGGCTATCAGCAAGGTCTGACGGAATTTGAGGGAGTGAGGCTTCTACTTAAATTGAGAGGGCAGAGAAACAAAGTTGTGTGGAAGATTTTGTTTGTTCCTGTTTGTAATCGCCAGGGGTGTGAAAATTGAGTAATTGAGTTACTGAAAGACTTACCTATAACAAATGTTAGAGAAATTCTTTCAGATTTAAAGAAGAATGAGCGCAAATAGAAAAGCTTGTCTACACAGATAAGTTAAGGGATTTATGACAAATATGTGAGTAAATGTAAAATTACTTATTTAAAATAAATCTTTAAGAAATATTAAAGATCACAATACTATCTATCACTGTGCATTTCCATTTATAACATATGTTGTTAGGTTCTATCAAGTCATAAGGATCCTTTGAAGAGCAGATCTGAATCCTGTCTTATCATGTGCCATTTTCACAATCTCTTACATATTCAAGCCCATTGCTACAATCACTGTGCTACTCCAACTTGTTGAAGATCTTCTCTCCTTTACCATCCCTCCACCTTTCCAATCATGATGTCTCTCTCCAAGGAATAAACTCTCCTAGAAACATGTCCAAATTATGTGAGATAAAGCTTTATTATGTTCGACTCTAAGTAGCACTCTGGTTGTACTTTTCCCAAGACATATACATTTGTTATTTTGTCTGTTAGGGGAGGATATTCCAGTGTTCTTCTTCAATACCAGAGTTCAAAAACACCAATTTTTCTTCAGCCATTCATATTTATTGTCCAGCTCTTAGATGTACAACAATTGACTGAAAGTACTGTAGACTGAATCTGGTCCAACCTAGTCCTCAAAATTACTTCATTGCTCTTCAATAATTTGAAGAGGTCCCTGGCTATAGACTTTCTCAATATAATATGTCTCTTTATCTTCTGACTGTTGGTACCAAGTATATTAATTGTGGATCCAAGTAAAACGAAGTTGTTGATAGTTTTAATCTTTTTCCAACTATCGTGATGTTGCCTATAGTTCAGTGGCATGGATTTTTGTTTTCTTGAAGTGCAATTCATATTGAAGGCTGCAATGTTTGCTGTTATGTAGCAAGTGCTTAAAATCTTACTTTCTACAAACAAAGTTATGTCATCTGCATAACATATTAATGAATCTTCCTCCAATTGTGATCACACATTCTTGATTAATGTCTATATTTTTGCTTTATTGAGTGTGCAAAGATATTTGACTGTGGATCCTAACAGATTGTAACTAACATTGAGAAAAATAGGAATCCCAGGACTCTTAACTGTGCTAGTGTGAAACTGATACTTAGATCAACAGGTTGTTGTGAGAATAGACTAAGGGAACACTACATGTTTTAAAATTAAGAATTGTGTACATCAGGGTTATATCTTTTCTCAATACTTATTTACTATATAGAGTGAGCAAGCTGGACTCCGAAAAAAATATGGCATCTGAGTTGGAGGAAGACTCACATATGTAGCAATATTATTTTTTAAAAGCAAGAAGTTGAAAATATTGTATACTCCTTAATATGCATTATGTTTAATGATATTGTTATTAAAGATAGTATTTTATAACTTAAAAATTCGTATTGCAAATTCTAAAGCAAAGGAAATAATTTCATCTACCCCAACCAAATCCACTGCAGTTAAGTAAATTTCAACTCATAGATACTCTACAAGAAAAGTGGAACTGCTCCGTAGTTTTTCTAAGGTTATAAATTTTTCCAGACATAGACTTTCTCATCTTTCTTCAATGAAGCAGCAGATAAATCCTAACCTTTAGGTAAGCAGCCAAACATTTAATACACATTTAACAATTTGAAAACAGAACTAAATTAAAATACTCAAGTCATAGAAATAATTTACCTCTCACATATCTTTATATATTATCAAGTTAATCAATCCCAAGATTATATATCTGTTAAGAATATTCAGTTTTGGCTCAGTGTACATCGCCCTGCCACCTGGCCCACTCTGTGCTTCTACAGCTCCCTTGGCTGTCAGCACCTGCTATGCAGGGTCCTCATACCTGCATAGGTGGCAGGGGAAATAGGCTTGCTAATGCCACGCATGTGCCAGAGAGCTGCTTTCTGATTCATGCTCCGGGGAGCAATGCACCAGAGAGTACACAGCAGGGTGAGCAGGAAAGATAGAATCTGAGTGAGTGTGAGCCTGTAATTCCAGTCCGATCATCTCCAGCCCGTGCCCAGAACACCATTCCAGACACACCAGCAGTGATGCTGAAACTGAGTGAAGTGCTTTGTGAGAGGTCACGGCTGTTTGGCTGGATTGTGTGGGACCCCATAAGCTCAATCAGAAGGGAGTGAGACAGCTGGAGCTCTTTCTTGAAGGGAAAACCAAGGCTTCCTCGTATTCTTATCAGGTCTCTGCACTCTGCCTTGTTTTCCTCATGTCGAGTCCATCAACTGCTTTTAGCTCAGAGCTCCTTGGGCTACCATAGCAGCAGCAGTTGTCTAACAGAGGGGCCTGCTTCCACAAGTCTTTTCTCCATCTAACTGAGAGAAACCCAGGCCAAGTAACTGTTCCACCCTCTTCTGGAACAGTGACTTCTGATCAAGATCCAGCTATTGTCTCAGACATGAAAAACTCTACCACAGCAATGTATTTTAAGAAACTGATACCTTACCCCCTACACAAGCCCAAAGCAAAATGTCACCCCCCCAAAAGTGACACAGTATCAATGGATTTCCTCAAACCAGAAAGTCTGATGAAACTTTTTGGCACAGAATTTAAAAGAACAATTATTGAATATTTTCAATGGGTGAAAGACAAACTTGAAGAATTACAGGACACTGCAAACAAAAACCAGGAAGAGCTTTAAAAAAATCCAAAACAATGCAGATAAAACAAATAATACATTAGAGGCTCTAGAAAAATAAGAAACCACAATCCAAAATATGAGGATCAATGTTTCAGATGCTGTCAACATGAGGGAGGGTCACAGTAACAGGGTTGAAGAGATGGAACACAGAACAAGTGTAATAGAAGATAGAATTGCCACCACTGATCTGCTAGAGCAAAAAGCAGAAACAAAAAGGAAGGAAAAAGAAGAAGACCAAAGAATAATGTGGGACACCATCAAAAGAAATAACATGAACATCATCAGAATTTCAGAAAAGGAAGAAGCAAGTAAAGGCACCAAAAAAGGTTGTGTAAGAATTACTACAAGAAAACTTTCCAGGCATAATGATGAATGAGAGAATATATTCAATAAGCTGAGAGAACACCATATAGAGTAGACACCAAAAGAAAAACACCAAGGCATCTCATAGTAAAATTTGCCAAAAACAAAGATAAGGAGAGAATTCTGAAAGCAGCAAAGGAGAAACAAAGGGTAACCTATAAGGGAGAGCAGATAAGGTTGTGTCAATTTCTCAGCAGAAACCATGCAAGCAAGAAAACAGTGGAATGACTTATATCAAACACTCAAAGAACACAGACGTCAACCAAGAATATGATACCCAGTGAAATTGTCCATCAAATATGAAGGAGAGATCATGATACTCCCAGAAAAAAAGAGCCTAAGGTAGTTTGTATAAATAAGACCAGCATTGCAGGAAACACTAAGAGATGTCCTTCTTACAGAGGTGCCACAGAAAGCAGGATGGACCAAAGTAACTAGCAGCAACAACAAAAAGAACTCAATAAAATGATAACAACGAAACCTTCCCTCTCAATAATCACACTGAATGTAAATGGTTTAAATGTACCACTGAAGAGACAAAATCCATCAATATGCTGTCTACAAGAGACACACCTGAAAAATGAAGACTTGGGTGAAGATTTCTTGCTCTGGTTCCATGAGGTAGTAGTCCCAAGGTCAGCTCTGTCTCATGTTGGGTCTCTGGTTCTCTGCTGTGACTGCTGCTCCTGTAGGTCTTGTTCTGGGTAATACAGCTATCTTTGGCTCCAAAGAACACCCTTTCTGCATTCTCTACTTCTTTGCTGGTGGTGAGATTCTCCAAATATGCTTCATTTAGTGATAAGACTAGCCAATCCCCTTGTGCATAGACTAACATATCATATTCATATATCTCCCCCTTCTCCTTCTACATTACAAAGTCATAGTCAATGGCTGGGAGAGCCATTTTGAGCAATAAACCCTTGGAATCACAGGTTGAAAACATAAGATGAATCTTATGAATGATTATTTTTATTGTAACTGGTGTAAAGAACTTGAAAACTAGATAAAGTCTAAATTTTTTAAGGGCCATGACAAGTTAAGGTCCAATTATTACATTATAAGACAGAGTGTAATGTGAGAATTTTAAAAATAAAGACTTGTGGAAGGAAGGGGAAGAAGTAAGCATGTAAAACAGGAACTAAAATTTATCTCTAAGAATAATAAAAAATTCAAACTCAAATTCAGTCCAGTCAGAACTCATATCTTAACCTGTGTTGGATTTTTTGAGACTGTAAATCACAAGGGAGGTGATTGCTTATCATTCTCCCTCAGAGCTGCTTGTATATTTGAATCACCAGAGAGGGTGAGCTAATGGATTGGTAGTGTAACTCTCTACTAACTAAGCCACATTGGCTAATCCCACAGGTAACTCTGGTGCTGGAAAGGTCTTTCTAATTTGTCTTCAGTTATACTAAAATGACCAGTCCTCTTGCAGCCCTGAAATGAAACAAAGCTCACCCTAGATGAGCCAACTTCTTTGGCAGAGGACATTCAATAAGGCAGCCAAAAGCGAAAATCGACTTATAGCACACCTGTAGACGGGACTATAAATTTTTAATTGGAAGAGTGAGGCAACATGGTACCCATAATACCCAACTCCATGCTATATCTAAGAAACAATGTAAAGATAAAGGCACAAGTGTATTGTTGTTAACAGAAGTAAAAAGCTATCTTATGCAGACACCAGTTAGAATAAAACTGAAGTACCTGTATTAGCATAATACTCAAAAACCAGAAAGATAGCAAAGAAAGAATTGAAAAGTTTCAACTTGTTAAGCCAACATGATATTCTAAATGTACATGTACTGAATAACAGAATTTCAAAATGCATTTAGTAAAAACTAACAAATGCAAACTTAATAATAGTAAAAGTATAGTTTCAAATTTTTATCCTCTTCTCTCAGTAATTGAACAAACAAGTACACACACCACTGTAAAGGATATAAAAGACTAAATGACATAGCCATTAACGTAACTGGCATTATGCAATGATATAGAAAATAACAGGGGATCCCATCAGATTACTAAAATAAAAAAAAAAACAAACCCAAGCCAACAAACAATAAAATAGAAAAAACAAATATTGACAAAGATATAAGGAAGTTAAAACTCTTTTTCCATCGTTGTTGAGAATGCAAAATGGTACAGCCATTGGGGTAAACAACATGGTATTTCTTAAAAAAACTAAAAATAGAACTCTCATAGAGTCCAACATTTCACTTCTAGGTATATATACTCAGAAGTCTGAAGCCAAAGACTCAAAGAGATTTGTATACTATTGTTTGTTGCAGCCCTATATGTAGTAGCCTAAAGCTGGAAATTAATTGTATGTTCATTGACAGATAAATAGATAAACACATTTTGTACATATGCAACAACTAAATACTACTCATATACTACTCATATACATATAGAGAAATGAAGTCTTAATACATACTACACTACAAACAGAGTTTGAGAACATTATGCTTAGAAAAATAAGTGGATCAGAAAAAAGGACAAGTATATGACCTCACATATAAAAAGGAGTTTTGGTGGCATAGTCTCCAATGCATTTTGCTGCTAATCAAAATACCAAATTATTTCCAGATCACTAGCAGATTCACAGGAGAAAGATAGTCACCTATCAGGTTAAGAAACCTGATGAGGAAGAGGAGAATCTCCATGAGTTGGAACTTTGTCCACAGCAGTGAGTTGAATCCTAAAAATACGGGAGGAGTGCTCATTTCAGCAGCACATGTACTAAAATTGAAGCAACAAAGAGAAGATAAGCATGGCAAGGATGACATGGAAATTCATGAAGTGTTTTACATTTAAAAAGAAAATAAAAGAAAGGAAAATCACAAGAGGAAAATTTACAGAGAACAAAGTTTGCTAGTAGTTACCAGAGACAGAAGAAAGGGGGGAAAGAAGTAATACGGTGATAGGGGGAAAAAATCATCAATTAATGATAAGATTGCACAGACTATTATTATAATTTTATAATTGCTGTCAATGAGTTGTACATTTGTAAAAATTGAATTGGCGAACAGTGTGTCCTGGGTTCTTGAAATCTTCCAAGTGGTCATCCAAGGCCCAACAACTGATTTCTATTTACATGGAACAATAGAAAAATAAGGAGAGTAAGAAATTGGAGAAGTCAGAAATTGAATGTGGCTAACTGTCTTCACAGCCAACTGTTTGCCATCAGACCAAAACTGGATGAAACCTGGCTAACATTGTTTTAATATTTGGACTAAGGATTCCATATAAGATTCCTGATGAAAGGAAGAAAATGTATTACAGAATGTTAAATTCTCATGGTCTTCGGAGGATTGGTGACTTCCTAAAACTATTGAGTTACTATTTAAAGCTTAAATGAAGTAATCTTAACACTGAAAAAGTGCTTAGCCTGACTAACTGAAAAGTTCTACTTTGAACATTATGCTCCTTTAAGAATTATTGTTATGGGATCAAATTGGCAACAACTCAAAAGATTAGGTAAGATTCTTCCTCACATTGAGTTTATGTTAATAAGGGAAGATTAATTCAGAAAAGGTGAGGATGGTTGCTAACTGAGAGTGTAATCAAAGTCATTAAATAGTAAATGTAATAAATGAAATTATATGTTTTGCTCAATAATAACTGTTGTTTTTGTTGTTATGTGCCGTCGAGCCACTTGTGACTCATAGTGACCCTATGTATAACAGCCCTAAACCCTGCTCTATCCTGTGCCAATAGCACTGCCTCTGACACACCCATCCTGATTACCCCAGTCACTGAATCAATCCATCTCATAGAGGGTCTTCCCCTCCTACCCTGTTCCTCCACCCTCCCAAGCATGATGTTCCTCTCCAAGGACCTGTCCCTCCTTACATGTCCAAAGTATGTCAGACAAAGCCCCAGAGTACTTTCCTCCAAAGAGCAGCCTGGTATAACCCTCTCCAGGATGAATCTGTTTTTTTTCTTGGCAGTCCATGGTACATTCAACAATCTTCTCCAGCACCACAAGGAATGTGTCTTATAAAGACTGATAAGAGCAGTCTGTATGACTGCTTGTAAAGGACGAGGAACTATAACTACACTATATGATTTATTTGCCTACTTTCTGATGAAACTTTATTTAATAAACCTATCTGTGACAAAACCCCCAAATGAACAGCAGACCATACTTTCCACTACGTATAAATCATAGTTTACAAGTTAGTGCATAAAAATAAATCTCAGTGAATTTGGAGAGAAACACACTAATGTGAGTATGTTTTCTGACTATTATTGGGTTAAAGAGATCAGTAAGAAAAAAGATGTCTGAAAAACTGGAAACTAAACAATGTAATCCTAAATGAGCCATAGATCTAAGGAAAAACAACAAGGAAATAAAATCCACTGAAGTAAAGAGAAAAGAAATAAAAATATGAAAATGTGTTGACATATATTGTTATTGAGTATGACTCATAGTGGTGCTATGAACAAGAAACATGAACCTTTATCGTATCTTGTACTATTGTCATCATCTCTGACACAGTTGAGCCCATAGCAGCAGTCACTGTGTCCATCAATCTTATTGAGGGTATTTCTTTTCCTGAATTCTCCATTTTCCTAGTGCCCCTTTCCAAGGAATAGCCTCACAAAGCCTCTTGTCCAAAGTATGAGAGATGAAGCTTCATGATCTTTGCCTCTAAGGAACACTCGCTGCATTTTCTCAGAGATATAGTTGTTTGTTCTTTTGGCAATTCATGAGATAGTCAGTACTTTTCACCACACCACAACTCAAAGATCTCAATTATTTTTCTGTCACCCTTATTCATTGTCCAGCTCTCTGATGAAGAGCAGGTGATTCAGAAAATCATGGGCTGACATATGTTAGTCTTCAAAGTGACATCATTGCTTCAATTATTCTTTTTTAATATTTTAAAATTTTCATATAACAAGTCTTTTACATTTTGTTTCATTTATATACTCTGTGTTTTATACAATCTTTCATTTACTTTATGTTGCATACATTCATATACATTCTATTTTACATTATTTTTTAATTAGTTTGCTTACAAAGTTTATATACATTGTGTTTCACACTATTCTTCATTTACATTGTGTAAAATCATTCTCATGCATTATGTTTCATAACATCAATCATCATTGAACCTTGCCCATCATTACCCTGTCTTTTTGCCTGGATTCTTCCCATTTGCTTCCCCACCTCTCCACCTCTACCCACCAAATTTTGCAGCCCTGTGGTTTCATCCCTACTTATCCACTTCTTCTGGTCCCCTCTCTGCCACCCTTGAATTTCTGTACATGTTTTACTAGTTATTCTTTTATTTTTATAATAATGGTTTTATTCAGTATTTGTCCTTATGAGACTGAGTTAGTTCACTCAGTATAATGCTCTCCAGCCTCCCCCAAGTTACATACTATTTTTTTAAAGCCATTGCTCCTGAGTGCTACATAGTATTCCATTGTGTGAATATACCACAACTTCTCAATCCATTTGATTGTGGTTAGACATTTTTCAAATTCTTTTTATTGCATATGCTAGTACTGATACTGTTCTATAACTTCCACCTTTTGTTGGATGGTTACCATTCCAAACCATTCTTGGGAATGATACCAGATATGGATTTCCTCCATATGGATCCATCCAAATATGGATCTCTGTCAGTTGGCCATGTAGCTGTTCTCGAAATTTCTAGGCATAGACTGGGTGAGCATACCCAGAGTTGCATGTGTTAGTTGAAACATGTCAGTTGGTATCTCATCAGTTGCTGGGGTCTTTTTTTCCCCTGTGCCTTCAGAGCAGCTTGAACTTCATCTTTCATTACCATTTGTTTTTGATCATGTGATATTTTACTTCTCCAACAAGTCTTTCCACAATTATGATCCATCTGATCAGGAAAAGTAGGCAAGCCCTGCCAGGGATAAGGAGACCTAGAGCAGAAGACTATAGGCAAAGACAAGGACAGCTGAGACCACACTGAGGGTCCTCAGGCTCAGAGCAGAGGTCCATGGGAAAGGAGGAAGGCAGGTGAGTCCTTTTGGGGATCAGGGGGTATAGAGAAGAGGTGTTCGAGGTATATAGAAAAATGTAATAAAACATTGTAAAAAAGTTCTCAAACTTACTCTCCTTGAATTAGAATCAATTCACAGTTGATCCTCCATTTGGTTTCCAAGGTTGTAACTCATATGAGAAGATATTGAAGATCTTTCTCTAGTGGAGTGGATATCTTTTATCATGGTTTTCATCCTGAAGTCTATTTTATCAGAGCTTAGTATTGCCATTCCTGCTTTTTCTGTGGATTTCATTTGATTTGCACCTTTTTTTCCTTGCTTTGATTTTTAATCTATTTCCTTGTTTCTTAGCTTTGACTCCTTTGGGCTACATATTGGCAGGCTTAGCTTTTATCTATTCTGCTATGCTTTTTTTCCTAAATTGATACATTTAACCACACAAATTAAGTGTAATTATTGACCAGCCAAATTTTATTTTATCACTGTTATTTAGAGCATTTCTTTTCTTTTTTTCTTTTTTTGTTTCTGGTTACTATAATTCGTCCAGTTACCTTTGATGTGTCTGTGTGAAAGACTTAAGTATTTTCTCTACAGTTAGTTTTTTTTTAAATAAAATACTTTTTAGTTACAGCTCTTCTACATATAAATTACCTAATTTCTCCTTAATATTTGATGGACAGCATTTTTGGGTATAAGATTCTTGGCTGACAATTGTTTTCTTTCAGCTTTCTATATATGCCATCCACTATATCTTCTTGCTTACATTATTTCTGCTGAGAAACTAGAATTTAATCTAATTAGTTTTCCTCTACAGGTGACTCTTTGTTTTTCTAGCCCTATTTTTAGTATTTTATTCTTATATTTTATTTTGGAGAATTTTACTATATTTTTATATTTTTCTTCTGGGATCTAGTCTCTTTGAGGTTCACTGAGCTTCTTGAATGTGGATTTCCTAATCCTTAATGATGCCTGGGAAGTTTTCTTCTAGTACTTCTTCCACAGTTTTCTCAATGCTTTCTCTGGCCCCTTGTGTTCTGAAATCGCTATCATACATATGTTGTTTCTTTGATGTTATCCCACAGGATTCTAATGTTTTCTTCATTTTCCTTCTGTCACCTCTGTTGTTTCTTCTAGTATATTCCCATTGAGGTCATTGTCTTCCAGTTCACTGACTGCTCCATTTCTTTTGTTTTGCTTTTTTTATCCCTCCAGAAAGTTGGAAATTTCTGTCATCTCAGTCTTGATATTCTGGATTGCATCTTCATGCATTTCTGTTATTTCAATCGTGTTGGTTGTACTTTCCTTATCTTGTGAGGATTTTTAAAATTCTTGTACCTCTTTGCTTATGGTATCAATTCTTTACCCCCTTCTTTTATAATTTCTTCAGTAGTTTCTCATGTTCCTCTAAACTGATATATTTCTTCTGGCTCCCTGTCTCAGGGAGTTCTGGTGTCCTACTATCAAGAAGTTACACTACAATCCCAAAGGCATATGGCTCAAGTCTACCAGTTGTTCCATGGGTTAAGGATGGACAATCTCCTATTCATATCATTAGCTGGTAGAAGATCACCAATAGGTCCATTCAATGGCATACAACAACAACAGCTTTATCTCAGGGGTATTTGCTTTATTTATTGGTTTCATTCTTTTTCTATCATTTGTACCTTCTTCAGTAATGTTCATTTAATTCCCCATCAATATATTTTTCCTACTTCTGTCTTTGGTGTATTTATTGGGTCTGTAATATACTCTGTTTTCTTAGGAGAAGGTGCATTTTGGTTTTCTACAATATTTGAGACTGTCTGTGCTTTCCTGACATTATGTGAAGTTTGGTGGTTTGTTTGGGGTTGAGGTTTTTTTATGTTATTGATTAGATAGCTTAGTCTAGAGATTAAGGTGTGCCTGATCCAAGCCATGGACATGCTATCATCAGAGAGCTGATGACTAAGGATGACAGAAAAAGAACTGATGCCTTTGAGTTTTTGTGCTGGAGAAGAATATTGAACATACCATGGACCACCAAGAAAACAAACAGGTCTGTCTTGGAGAGGGTAAAACCAAGTTTCTACTTGGAGGCAAGGATTTTGAAACTTGTCTCATACACTTTGGGCACATGGTCAGGAGGGACCAGTCCT
>NW_006399757.1:5667580-5669083 GCF_000299155.1 Elephantulus edwardii | reverse complement strand
ACAGTTGGAAACAACCCAAATGCCCATCAACAAATGAATAGATAGAGAAGCTTCAGTATATTCACAAAATGGATTATGCAGCACTGAAAAACAAAGAACTCATGGACAAAAACATGGGTGACCATAGAGGACATTATGCTAAGTGGAATATCTGTCTTAAAAAGACAAATACAGCATAATACCACTGTTATAAAACAGGACTGACAGGATTTGAGGGGAAACTAAGAGGAAATAAATAATATACATGGCATTGAACTAGATGAGGGAGATGACTGTATAAAAGGAATATATGATTAGGTATTATTGTCATGACAAGAGTCCAGAATAAGAGCTGCATAGTAAAGTGGTCTGGGTGGGTGAGTTGGGGAGAGAGGAAGGAACTGTATAACAATGAAATAACCTTTTTTCCAAAGAAAAAATCAAAATGGGGGTAAAGGGAACAGGGGGGGAAATGTGCAACAATGAATGAATGGAAATCCAAGTTCTTTATAAACTTTCATTAAAATATCAATTAACAAATAAAGTATAGGAATTCTTAACACTTAATAATTTAAAAATGAGTGACCATTTTAACAGATACTTTATTACAAAGTATTAAATAAATATACAATAGCATCTGAAAGACTAGTTATCATGAGCTAAATGCAAATTAAAATCACAGTAGGATATTGTATCTACTGGAATAGTCAAGATTAAAAATAATGACAATACTTAGTCTGGAAGAGAACACAGGGCAACAAATGTAGCTGTCATAAACTACTGGTAGCAATTTGAAATGTACAAAACAAACTTGTAAATCAGTTTATATTTCTGAAAGATAAATATCCTCTTTACATACTATTCAGGAACTCTACTCTTAGGTATTTACTCACCCTTCAAAAATAAAACTATAAGTCCACACAAGACTTTTAAACAAATGTTTAAAGGCATTTTATTTATAATAGTCAAAAAGCAACTGGAAGTAACTGAAATAAACAAGTGAATAGCTAAACAAATGAAAGTATTTTCTTTCAATGAAATAAAATTGAGTAACAAAAAAAGAGTAAATTATTGATTTACACACACATAAAATGTATCTCAAAATCATTAAGCTTAGCAAAGTCAGATGAAAAGAGTGCATGCTTTATGGTGCTTTTAGTATGAAATCATAGAATAAAAAACTCTACAGTGTCAGAGGGCAGACTGGGTATAATAAAGAATTGATTACAGAAGGACAGAAAGAAATTTATTTAGGGTGATGGAGATGCTCTATGCCTTGACTTTGGTTCTACAGTTTCAGAATAGTATCCAAAACTTATCAAACTGGTTCAACTTTGTTTTATTCAAAACACTTTTTTAAAAAATCTATAGTCATATAAGATATTATGGTGCATTTTTGATTGGTGGCAAATGGTTTTGCATTCTACATTTTTGTTTTAGTGTGAGTTTTCTGGAAGATTTTATGGAGATAGTATTTGCATGAAAATTCCTTACTGAAAATTATTAGAAGAGACACCAATAATT
>NW_006399757.1:5665184-5666810 GCF_000299155.1 Elephantulus edwardii | reverse complement strand
TTTTTTTAAAAAAAAACAATGACATGAGAAGAGTAATTATCAACCTATAGCAGTAACTGACTAGTCAGCTGCTGTAAGGACTGCATTTAAATTCTTAATAATATAAATATCAGCTATTTAATCTCTGGCCACAGTGTTTTTTAATCAATTATCTCACTACAGTATGGATTAGCCAGGTCACAATGACACACACAATTACAAAATCAATTTAATTTACCCCCAAGTTGAATGAATTCTTAAAATGTTTTCATTTTGATGATTTACAAGATATTTCAAAATTTTGATTGCCTTTATCAGGGAAATTGGGCATGATTTGAAGTCCAATGCAGCATTAAGGATTTTGAAAGTCTGTTATATATTTAAGAGAAAATTAAGCTCTCAACACTTACTTTTAAATATATTACAAATTTATTCCCAGATATTTTAGGGCAAAGTTATATTTTAAACTATAATGCTGGGATATATTTTAGATAATAAAAGCAAAAATTCCCCAAGATGAAGAACAAATTTCTTTTATAAGCTTAAATTCTTTTTTACTTGTTCAGTTTGTAATCAAAGATTTTAAAATATTTTTAAAATTATTTCTTTTTTTTAGCTACATGGACAATAATTTTTTAAATTACAGATAATAGACACACATTTAAAATATCTTCTTTGCATATTTAAAATTTCCATGTTGATATCATTGGCCTTATAGTTCAGTTCATCATTCCTTATCAATTTCATGACTTCTATACTTTAAAAAAATGAAATCCCTTTTGAAAATCTGATGATAATAGAGAATCTTTCCCAACATAAAGTAATATACAAAATAAATTGCACAAATTTTGGCTGTTTTTCAGCTTACCTAACACTAAACTTGAAAATTCCTTCTCTATTTACATGTTATATGTAGGTCTGTTTAGATCTAAAACAAAAGCAAAGGGCTTCTAGTTCTACAAGAAATGAAGCATATGTTACATTTTTCTGTTTACCTATTGCTTCCACTTTATATAAAAATTATTTTTGTCTCAAATTTCCATTAACAGATCCGTATTCATTTTTATTGTATGAAAGAAATATTGTTATAGTTATGTTCTGTGAAGTTTTCAGAGGCAGTAAATCACACAAGGAGGAGATTATCCATCTTTCTTCAAAGGAGCAGCTGGTGGATTTGTACTGCGTGCCTTTGGGATTACAGTACAACTCCTTACTAGAAGACAACCAAAAATGTGTGTGTGTGTGAGTGTGTGTGTGTGTGTAGATTTGGTGGCCTAGTGGTAAAGAGCTGTGCTGCCAGCCCAAAGGCATGTGGTTCAAAATTCACCAGCTTCTCTATAGAAAGATGGGAAACTTCCTCCTGTGTGATTTACTGCTTCTGAGGCCCACTGGAGTATCATCAATAAGTCAGTTCTGATACAAAAGTACATGATAATATCAATCATATGTGTGTGTAGCTTGGAAAGAGGAGTGGCATCCACATCCATAATAACTTCCCTCTGGAAACCCTATAACCTGGAGAAAGGATGAAAGGCACCCAGGCGTCGAGGACTCTCCTTCATAGGGTCGCTATGAGTCACCTGCGACTCGACGGCACTCAACAATAATAAGAACAAGGTTGTGTGTATGCATGTTGTTGTTGTTGTT
>NW_006399757.1:5662140-5664194 GCF_000299155.1 Elephantulus edwardii | reverse complement strand
ATAGCACAATCAAGTGTTATGGGATTCCCATTCTTCTCAGAGTTAGCCACAGTTTGTTCTGATCTGCAGACTCAAATGCCTTTGTGTAATCAATGAAACAAAGATAGACATTCTTCTGGTACTCCTTGCTTTCAGCCAAGATCCATCTAACATTAGCTACAATATCCCCAGCACAGTGGCCCTGTCTAAACCCAGCCTGAACTTCTGGTAGTTTCCTGTTGATGTGTTGTTCCAGTCATTTTTGGATAATCTTCAGCAAAATCTTGCTTGCCTGTGATATTAATGATATTGTTCAATAATTTCCATACTTTATGGGATCACCTTTCTTTGGACATTCATACTTAAATTTATATCTAAATGAAGGAACATGCCAATTCCTTCCATAACTCTTTTCAGAGCAATAATGACTTTCTGAGTGGATCCTATGGAAGAAAGCATAGGGATTTTCAAAACAAAATTAATTTATTTCCCCTTCATTCTCCTAAATATGGACTGTTGATGTTGATGTTGTTGTTGTTCTGAACTTTCAAGTCAGAACTGACCCGTAGCTGAACCTCCTGTGGGTATTCAGAGGTAATTTAATCACATGGAGGAGATTGTCCACTAAACTTAGTTAATAGGGATCAGAACACATCTGTTATTTTCAGTTAATTTCAGAAAATATTTGAAAATATGTTTGCTTTAATAAAATATCAAGATGATGTCAATGATTAAGCACTCCATCTCAGACCCAAAGTTTAGTGATTAAAATCTACACAGGATCATATACTGCTCTTCCAAAGAAGTACCTGCAGATCAACATCAAAAAACATCACCTAATGAAAGCCCCACAGAGTATAGTTCCACTCTGACAGAAAATGAAGCTGTTATGAGTTGGCATCAACAGCACCTTATTTGTTTGCTTTGTTTTTAATCTTTTTATGAAATTTTAATATAAAAATAATTATCCCTCTTTCTCCCTCACATACTCAATAATCAATCCATCAGTAAATTCTAAACTCCATTTTTATTATACACCAAAGATCTTACTGTCAAAATTTCTACCACTACAAAGATCAAATCACCATCATCTCTCACTTGTATTATTAAAATACTTTCATACATGGCCCCCAGTTCCATCCTTATTCTCTTACAACACAATCTCCACAGGACAGTTCCAATGCTCCTTTTAAAACAAGCCATATTCTATCATTGCTCTGCTCAAAATCATCCAAAGCTCCCTCTCTCATTCGTAAGTAAAGTAAAAATGTGGCTTTCTTCTATTGTTTATCTAAGATTCTCCCCAATACTTTGCTTTAATATTTTAAACCTTTTTGTTTTTATTTTCCTAAAAGCATGCCAAGTAAGCTCCTCCCTTAATGTGATATAGTTATGGGGAACTGTTTTGCTAATCCAAAGGTCACCCTCTTTGGAAGTTCAAATCTACCAGTAGCTCCATGGAGCAAAGCTGAGTAATCTTCTAAACAATTTGCAGCTTTAGAAACCCAATAGAGTCAGCTACGGGTCAGTTCTAACTTGATATCATTAAAGGAGATGAAAGATTCTCTATGAAATTAATTTGGAGAACAGCTAAGATTTCACCATCACAAGAATAAGAAAACAGCCCCAAAAAAGTATTTGGTAGTGACATATCAGATAAGGGACTTATATACAGAATTTATAAAACACTTGAGCACCATAACAAGATAAAGGTAAATAATCTAATAGAAAAATGGGCACAGAATATTAACAAACACTTCACCGAAGAAGACATTCAGATGGCTAACAAGCACATGAAGAAATGTTCAAAATCCTGACCTCTAAGAGAGATGCAAATCAAAAGAGCTATGAGATATCATTTCACCCCAGTCAGAATAGCAAAATTTAATGGAACAATAAGCAACAAATTCTGGCGAGGCTTTGGAGAAACTGGAACCCTTATTCACTGTTGGTGGAAGTGTAAAATGGTGCAACCACTGTGACAGGCAGTATGGCGTTTTATCAAAAAGTTGCATATAGAGATACCATTTGACCCAGCAATTTCACTACTGGGAATATACCCCAAAGAGACCATA
>NW_006399757.1:5636324-5661174 GCF_000299155.1 Elephantulus edwardii | reverse complement strand
ACAGAACATAGGATTTCTTGAACAGTATCTATAATATTACACTAAAATACAATCTTGCTGAATATTATTCACAATTGGTTGGAGCGATACAATGACAGAGAACTGACAGAAACTCAAGGAAATTCAGAAGGTCCTGAAACAAAGGGTATCATTGTTGTTATCAGATGGACCATGACAGAAAGAAGAGATAGGAGATCTTTTGATGTTTACTTGGATATTATTGAATATGCAATGGCATTTGACTGTGTGACTTAAAAAAAAAAAAAAGATAGCATTGAGAAGAATGAAAATCCCAAAGCCCTTGATTATGTTCATATATACATAGACCAAGAAGCATTTGTTTGAAAAGTACATGGTTTAAAATAAGAAAAGATGTGGGTCAATGTTGTATCCTTTCACTCTTCTTATTCAATATGTATAATGACAAAATAATACAAGAATTTGAACTAAATGAGGAAGAATGTGGCATCAGAATTGGAGGAAGACTTGCTAACAACCTATATAATATGCAGACGACATAAACGTTCCTGCTAAAAGTGAAGGTGACTGAGAAATATCAAATAGTATGGATTACAACTCCCAAAGAAAACAGAAAACCTCATAGCTGAAACAGAAGACAACATCATGAAAAAGAAGAAAAGATTGAAACGTCAAGGATTAATTTTTATTCATTACATAATCAACATCCATGGAAGAAACAGTTGAGAAGTCAAAGGGTGTAGCATTGGACAAATTTACTGTCATGGACCTCTTTAAATTGCTAGAGTGCAAGGGCATCAGTTTAAATACTCAGGTGGGGCTGACCTGAGTTACAGTACTCTGAATTGCTTCATAAGCCTGTGAAAGCGAGACTATGAATAAAGAAGACCAAAAAAAAGATGCTTTTGAATTATGATGCTGGTGAATAATATTGAATAGTCCTGGGACTGCCAAAAGAACCAAACAAACCCCGTTCTTGAGGTAGTGCAGCCAAAATTCTTCTTACCGACAGGATAATGAGACTTCACTTCACATACTTTGAGTATGTTGTTAAGGAGAGGCCACTCATAACATTTCACTTGATACAATGACTGCACCATTGGGCTTAAGCATGGCAGAAATTGTGATGATGACACCAAACCGGGCACGGTTTCCTTGTTTTCTTGTGTATAGTGTCATTGATTTGTTCTCTATGAGTTGACTGAAGGGAGCTCTGATGGCCTAGTGGCAAAAAGCTTCACTGCAATCCTGAAGGTACATGGTTCGAACCCACCAGATATTCCACTGAAGAAGTAGGGGCAACCTCTCCTGTGCCAGTAGGATCTGATTTGACAGTAAACAACAAGAAAAAAATAATAAAATAAAAATAAAAAGATGACTCAATAGCATGTAACAACAATAACATGTAAAGAATACATACCCTAATATATGCATCTGACTCTCCTTCTTCTTGAAATGTCACTGGTAATAGAGTTACTTGCCTCAACTATCATTTTTTTAAAAAAATACTGCAACAATGAAAAAGAAATATCTTGTACTTTCTTCTTCATCTTTATAATGACTAAACCTAAAATCTGATGATTGCCACCCAATGATTTATTTGGTGAGTGCTGTCTTCCCAAACCAGGTTCTATACTCCATGTTCTAAGAAGGCAGTGACTTTGTCCATATTGTTTCCTGCCATATCCTAAGATCTATATCAGTGCATGAGACATAGTGTTGTTAGGTGCTGCTGAGTGTGCCTCATGGAGATCCTGTGAACAACAGATCTGAATCCTGTCCTATCCTGTGCCACCCTCACCATCTCTGATATACTTGAACCCATTGCTGCAGTCACTACGTCAATTTTGTTAGGGGTCTTCTTTTCACTGACTCTCCACCTTTTCAAGCATAATATCATTCATTTTTCAAGGAATAGCCTCTCCTACCTACATGTTCAAATTAAGAAGCTTTGCCATCTTGTATCCAAGAAGCATTCTCGTTGGACTTTTTCCAAGACATATCTGTTTGTTCTTTTGGTACTCCATGAGATATTCAGAACTCTTCTCCAACACTACGACTCAAAGGCATTCTCCAGTTACCTTTATTCATCTTCCAATTCTCAGAGGCATAGCAAGTGACTGAAAAGACCATGGCTTGAATTAGGCACATCTCAGCCTTTAAATTGACATTATTGTTTTTCAGTATGTGGAGAGTTCCATGACAGTTGCCCTGCCCAAATCAACATGTCTCTTGACTGCTGGTACCTAGGGTATTGATTGTGGATCCAAATAAGATGAAATAATTAACAATTTTAATCCTTTCTCCATCTATCATGATGATGATAAGAGTTAATAAATACACACTGAACAATTAAAAATATACTCTGGAAGTAGATTGTCCTGATTGTTCAGTATCACTTTCTCTCGTCTTCCACCTTATCCCACTCAAGATGCCTAAGAGATTCTTGGAACCTACGTAAGAGTCACAATTTTTTCTTTTCCATCTGGGTATATAATTTTACAGAGAGAAAAAATGAGGACTGTGTGCCATTAGGTAGTAACCAAAAGAGTTTTGTGCTTATGTTGACCTTGACTCCTATTGCAATGCAGTTCCTTTAAACATGAACACATCACCATGGGATAAGAACTGACTCCTAATGAACCATCCACCAGATTTCAGAGGCTATAAATTTCGTGGAAGGAGATTAGCCTTCTTTCTGACAGAGCTGTTGGTAGATTTATAGCCAAAGATGCAGGGCCTTTGGATGAGAAATAGAGTATGTCACCAGAGCTTCCTGCATTTCCTTTAATGTGGAAAATATTTCCTAAACCAATGGTTTCTTTCACCATACATGTGTTAGACACTAAGCTTTCTATTTCTACAAACTAAAAAATATGACTTAAGGGGATGGCGAAATAAAGGAATATTTGAAAGAATGAGTTGAAAATATTATTTATACTCTATCCATATCTTTCATAGCTCTATAATTTTCCCTTTAATTCAAAAACAATGTTTTTAAAGATTGTTTAGGCTTATGTAATGCTAAAGATTTATGTTGAACAGGAGACATCATAAAGGTAGAAAAATCCACTTTATATTTTAATAAAAGACTTTGTCCTTCATAATATGTATATCTCTAAACCAAAATTTATCTATTGCAGAATCAGTTCAAGAACTATAGATTCCACCAATTAGAAATTAATGTATTTTATTAAATAAACCCACAGAAAGCATAGAATACCAGAAGCAAGTCTATCTATTTTTATTGACTATTCAAAGGCTCTGTGGCTCACAACAAATAATGGCTGACATTAAGAAAAATGGAAATCTTAGAACACATAATTGTGCTCTTGTGAAAGCTATACCTAGACCAAGAAGGCATTGTCTCAGCAGAGCAAGGGAACACTGCATGATTTGAAATAAAGAAAACGTGTGCTTCTTGGATGTGTTCTATCTCCATAATCAGTTTAATCTGCATGCTGAACAGATCATTGAGAAGCTGGACTTTATGAAGAAGAGTGTGGCATCAGGATCGAAGGAAGACACATCAGTAATATGTGTTATGCAGATAATACAGTCTTGCTTGCTGAAAGTAAGGACATGAAGTTCTTCCTGCTAAAGTTCAAGACCTATAGCCTTCAACATGGATTGCATCTCAACATCAAGGAAACAAAAGTTATCACCACTGGACCAATAGTCAATGTTATAATAGATGGAGAAAAGACTGATGTTGTCAACTATGGCATCTCACTTGGATCCACAGTCAATATCCTTGGTACCAACAGTCAAGAAATCTTAATATGAGTTGCATTCAAAAATCTGCTGTCTGGGACCTCCCCAAGTAGTAAAGAACAATGATGATAGTTTAAAGACTAAGGTGTGTCTGATCCAAGCCATGGTCTTTTCAATTACTTGCAATGCATCCGAAAGTTAGACAATGACTAAGAAGGGTGACAGAAGAATTTACTACTTTAAGTTGTGGTGTTGAAGAAGAGTCCTGAACTGCAAAGTGAACAAAAAGCTCTGTCCTGAAGAAAGTGAAACCAGGTTGGTCCTTTGAGGCTAGGAGGGTGATACTCCTTCTCATATATTTGGGGCATGTTGTAAGGAGAAGTTGGTCCTTGGAAAAGTGGAGGTTTTGTAGAAGAAAGACCCTCATTTTTATGGACCTTCACTGTGACTGTAAAAATGGGCTGAAGCGTATCAGAGATTGTGGAGATGGCACAGATAGGGCAAGGTCTAGAACCATTGTTCAAAGGGTTGCTCTGAGTTATAGCTGGCTTCACAACAATGACAACAACAAATTAAATAAATGAAATAATATCCAGATGTTAATTTCAAGTGACATAATAAATTGTACAAGAAGCATGATTTTACCTTCTCTAATTTAATTTTTGTCTTAAGCCCAAACTCTATTATACGGAGAACACTAAAATCTCCTCAGCCCACTGAGGTCAGTATCAGTGCATTCAGGAGATCTCCCAATCCCTGGGGGCAGAGTCCTTACCGAGTTTTACAGCTAACTCAAAGATAGCACCTCTCTGATGTAAGAGTCCATCAGCAGCTCTGAGGGGAAAAGATGGACAGTCTCCTCTCACACAATTTACAACTTCAGAAACCTAATGGAGGGTCCACAAGGAGTAGGTTCCAACTCAACAATGAGAAGAAGAGACTACCACATTGCATAAAACACTAAAAGCGCACACATAATGCACTCAGGCTGGAGAGCAGTGGCATCTCCAACTCTCATTCAACTTAGTCCTTATTTGACTCCTCGTTCCATCTGGTCTGTAGTCATCAAATCTTCAGGGTTGCCTTTATATGTGCCTTTGGCCAACCTAAGGTCTCATGACTCTGTCAATTCTGTGCCAGTTAAAGCCCCAAGAGTGCTCTTTGGGCGTATTTCCTACACCTCCAGTGCAATGGCCTGAGTGTTTAATACAGTCGTCTTAACTACAGCAAACTTTGTGTCCACAAATTTTAGTTAGGAGCTAGAATCTTCCATTCTCAGATACTGAAGTTCTGAAAGCACAAAGCTTTTTCCAGGGACATTCTGTATTACATAATTTTGTTTACATTTGGAAATTTCTTTTCTTCCTGCCCTAAGAAATAAGCTTAAATTCTTAGCGGAGAGGAATTGGATTGGCTGAAATTTACTTTTTCCAAGTCTATTATATATCAAGTAGAATTTGTGCCCTAGTGCTTTAGAACTGTTGTTCTTAATATACATAATTCAAAGAAAAGGAGACAAAATAATAAATAAAAACTTATTAGGTCAAAGTGATTGTTTTTGTTGTTGTTGTTAAGTGCCGTCGAGTTGCAGGCTACTCATAGCAGCCCTATGAAGGAGAGTCCTTGACGCTTGGGTGCCTTTCATCCTCTCTCCGGGTTCATAGGGTTTCCGGGGGCAAGCTATTATGGAAGTGAATGCCACTCAAAGTGATTCGCTCTGCTAAAAATTTTTACATGATTTTTATTTGTTTGAGTGTATTTATTTGATGTTGTGAGAACTATCAACTTGCTTAAATAATTGTGTCTGATTTTTCAATTTTAAAAACTTATAATGACAATGTTGACTAATGCATAAATAATAGTGAAAATGCATAACTTCCCTGTGAGTTTTACTCTATCAGTATAAAGTGATAATTGTAAAATAATTAGATACTTTTCATTCTTTTCCTTAAACTTAGCCTAATTTGTTTAATATTCTAATTTAGTTTTCTATTTGCATTTGTTTGCCCCACATGTTTTGCCAAAAATTTCCTTCTCTGTCCTTTGGTTCTGCAGTGACCGTGACCTGGTGTGAAAAGATGACAGTTATCTTTATCAGAAGATTTACAAGTTACAAAGAATTAGACACATATAATGAATAAGATGCTCCAATAAAAGTATTTACATGGTAAACACATGGCATAATAACCTATGAAGTAGAGAAAATGAAAAACAACATTTTAAACTTATCTTTTTAAAAAAGCTCCTCAACAAGATGAATTGTCATAGTAGCTGCAAGAGTAGATTCCATCATAACAGTATTTGTGAGGATGGTACAGGATCAGACAGTATTTTGTTCTGTTGTATAGAAGGTTGGTATGACAAAGTAAACCACAATACGTTGGTGTTTATAATTCATATAGAGCGGAAAGTTGTAAAAGTTTAAAATCAGACATAAGTGTTAGATTCCGTTTTCTCTAAAATTTGGAGGGAAGGAAATAAAAATTTAGCTCAAAAGTACAGCAGAGGATGACAAGAGATTTCATAAGTCGTTAATAAATTGACAGAATGTAAGCACCATTCTAGTGAAACCAATAAAGTTTTTACATAAGTCTTTACATAAGATTTCTCTTAAAATGTGTGAATTTTGAAAAGCAAAACACAAATAAGTGAAAATAATGGAATATCAATATCACAGCCATGATCAAATGATCAGAGTGAAAATTAGAAGTAATAACTTTTTAGGTGCCTTTGAGTCAACTACCACTCACAGTACCCCTGTGAACAATGGATCTGTACCTTGTCCTATCCTGTGTTGTCCCATCGTCTGATAAATTTGAGCCCAGGTGACAGTCACTGTATCAATCCATCTCACTGAAGATTACATTTTTTGAGGTGTGTGTGTTTTAAGAACAAGATGTAGTAAGAAAAAACTGAAGAATAGCAGAAGAAAAACCAATCAGAAGCTGAAACATAACAGAACTGAAACCTTCCTTAAATCCTTCCATAGCTCATCACCTTAAACTTTATGTAAATACATATACATATTTTGTGGGGTTTTTTTCAGTTTAGTTTTGTTTTTGCCCCGGAGGAGGGGAGCAAGAGAGAGGAAACACATCATGAAATGCCTTAAGAAGAGTTGATTGAAAACCACATCATATTTACTTGAATTGTTTTTGAGGGAAAACTGAAATTAAGTAGCAAAAACCCCTCATTGCTGTTGAGCTAATAAGCCAATTCATAATAAGCCTCCACTGAGTTTCCAAGGCTCTAAATCTTTACAGGAAAAGGATACCCATCTTCCTACTGCTGAGCAGGTGGTAGACTCAACCTACTGAATTTTTGCTTAGTAGTACAACATGTAACGTTGTAAGCCACCTGAGCTCGTTAGAGTAACACAAACAGATAAGTGACCATCAAGCTCTAGAATCAGAGACTGAATTCAACCCTTAGCTATATTATTTAAAAGCTATGCTACTTCAGGCAGATAGCCTAATATCTCTGAACATCAGTTCCTCATCATAACATGGCAAATGCAACTGTTCACCTAATAGGCTTGTTATGCATAAATGTAGAAACAACATAAAGTGCATAGTACATGATATATTCCTAAATCTTCAGGAAATATTAGCCATTATCATGAACTTTCACCTCTTATTCTTTTGGTGATGAGATAAAAAGATATAAAAATAAGTAACTTTCTTAAAAATTTGTGGAATCTTTACAATCTTTAGTGATACTCTTTGACCATGCTTTTGGTTTTTATAAAAGGCAATTACAGAAATCCATTTTGATGGTAAAATGAAATTTTAGAAAATTCACAAGATGAAGTTTGACAACAAACAGAAATAACAGTAGATATTTTTATTTTTAAAAACAACAGTTACTTATTCAAGAATAGCTACATTCTAACAACATTCTTTCATTAAATATGCAAGATCATAGCAACCTGTTAATGAGTCAAGCAAGGAACCTGTGATCAGAGAGCAATAACACCAGTTGTTCCTTGGTTCCCTGATTGAGTATTAAGAATTAGAAAGGTTGTGTCTGTCAAGTGGGAATGTAAAGAGAACTATATGTCTAATTCAATGATTAGACCTTAGAGTAAAACAATTCCTGGTATCCCATGGCAATGACAAGTTACAGCAAACATAGATGGTGGGTTTAGGCGTTTGCAGCCATCATATCTTGGATAATTAGTCAAGTTTCCATTCAATAGTAACAAAATACATGCTCCCCAAAGGTAGCAATACAAATTTGAAAGTGCTACTCTGGTAATTTAGGCATAAAGAATTGTGCTACCAATTCAAAGGCACGAAGTTTCTCCCTGGAGAAAGATAAGTAATCTCGCATGTCATTTACTTCCTCTGAAAACCTCAGAAGGGTCAACAATGGGTCAGTTCTAACTCAATGGCACATAACAACAACAATATTAGAGGGCAGTGGTGAATCAGTGGTAGTATTCTCACCTTCCACATGGGACGTAGGTTCAATTTTGTCCAATACACCTCAAGCATAGACACCACCGTGATGTCTGACAGTTTTCATGTTTCTGTGATGTTGAGCAGGTTTCAATAGCTTCTTGAAACAGACTAGGAAGAAAGACCTGGCAATTTTTTCCAAAAATCTGTTACTCAAAACTTTATGGATCATCCAATCTTGTTGTGTAAAGGATCAACATGACTCAGGGAAGGCAAATAAGGGCAGCTAGTAACACCAACCCGGTGTTATTAGTCAAACTTGGGACACCTGATCAGCTGCATGGTGACAAGAGTCTCCTAAATTTGTATTGTTGTTCTAGACCTTGCTCACAGTAGATATGGAAGCTCTCTCTCATAATTAATTTCTGGTATTTCAGTCCAGGAAAAACTGAAGAAATAATATTTACCTAAATTATGTGACATATTATTGGTTGCAAAATTCATTGGTACCATACAATTTTAAATTAAGATTGTTGTTTTGTGCCGTCGAGTCACCTGCAACTCCTAACGACCCTATGCACAAGCCTTAACCCCTACTCTATCCTAGCCAATTCTTATTATCTCTGACACGCCTACTCTTATTACCCCAGTCATTGAATCAATCCATCTCATTGAGGGTCTTCCTCTCCTGTACTGTCCCTCCACTCTCTCAAGCATAAGGTCCCTCTCCAAGGACTGGCTCATTCTTGCAACCTGTGAAAGAATGTCAGACAAAGCTTGAGACTCTTTTGGACAAACCTGTAAATTCTCTTAGCGGTCCATGGCATATTCAATACTCTTATTCAATAATCTTCTCCAACACCATAGCTCAAAGGCATCAATTTTCCTCCTACCATCCCTAGTTGTTGTCCAGCTATCTGTTCATAGCAAGTGATTGCAAAGGTGATGGCCTGTCTCAGACACACCTTAGTCTCCAGACTGACATCGTTGTTTTTCAGTACTTTAGAGAGGTCTTTAACAGCCAACCTTCCTACCGCAATACGTATTTTCATTTCCTGGCTGCTGGTGCAAAGAGTGTTGATTGTGGAGCCAAGCAAACTAAAGCTTTTAACAATCTCAATCTCGTCACCATCTATCATGATGCTGCCAATTGGCCCAGTGGTAAGAATCTCTGTCTTCTTGATATTGAGCTTCAATCCATATTTGAAGGCTGCAGTCCTTGACTTTCTGCAGCAAGCACGTCACATCTTTTTCTATATTCCTAACTGGGCAATAATGGTTATTTGAGTACACAAAACTCCTAAAAAGCACCTGACTTTTCAATCTGATTGTCATTATTTTGTTTAGGCTATTAATACACTCTTTTTTTTTTTTTGCCGTGTACAAACCAGGTAAACAGTAATTGTTTTTATGTAAATTGATGTCTTTAAATTTTTTATTTTTAAGGCATCTACTGATTTGCATTTTATGTAAATAAAAAGTAAATATAAATAATAAATATAAAAGAGATGAATAGATTGATAGGTGAATAAACAGATAAAAAGAGAAATAAACATCTGTAATTGGTACATCAGCTGTCTTTCACGGATTTATAAACACAGCCATTTGATTTTGGCTAAACCTTGGCATTCAAAGTTGGTGGTGGAGATGCAAATCGCTTTTCTGAAGAGCTATTTGTATTGGTTAAACTGCTTTTGAGATACAAAGCAATAGGAAAGGGCAGGGAGATGGGGGGAGGATGAAATACTTTTTCAGGTTTTTTCATGACTTTTCTTACTCTATTCTGTGCAAAAGAATGGCTTGTAGTTTATTGCTGACAGGAACCTGAATATTTCCGTGACTACAGTTTTAACAAATGTTTCAAATTGTTGTTGTTGTTATGTGCCGTTGAGCTCAGAGAAGGTGTTAAGGCGACTGGCTAGCTGAAAGCTGAATGTTTCAATTGCTTGTAGAAAAATTACTTCTGTTAATTTAGTAAATGAAAAGTAAGCAATTCTTTTTCTTTTAGAGAAATTTTTTCACTAGAGTCATATACTCAAAAATGTGCCACTGAAACAATAACATGACAAATTAATTGTTTTTTATCCCATACTTAGGTCTCATTTTCTTCCATCAATGAAGTAGTTTCTATAATCTTTTATTTGTAAAATTTTAATTTTACTAAAATAATTCAGAAAAGTTAAAAGTGATGATAAACTTATGCTCTCATCTGAGGTTGACTATTTCCCTTTAGACTTCTCCACCCCCCACCCCAAATTTGTTGAATATTTAAGATTGGGGGAACATTGTTTCCTTGTTGCTTGCCACGGAGTCAGAATCAACTCACAGCTGACCCTTCAGAAGGTTTTCAGAGGCAGTTAATCACATGGGAGGAGATGATTGTGCATCTTTCTCCCTCTGAGCAGCTGAGGGATTTGAACTGTTGCCCTTAGTATTAAAGCACAACTTTCTAGTACTAGACTATCAGAGTGCCCATATTGTTCCTTCGTCTTGTTGATGTGTGCGGTCTCAAATAAAATCTGTATCAACTTAATTAACCAATCTGTTTAAATAACAGGTTGGTCTAATAACATATTTAACCTGAACTTACTTCCTACATAATCTGTTACTTGCCTAAAAACATAAAACCCACATTCATTGCTTGCAAAGAATTTTTAAGTGAACCAAATTTTAGATCATAATTTTTCTGTATTATAAATGGGGATATTGATGATGTAGAAGTTTAGGATACAAGTGTATGGCTAAGAGTCCTGAAAGTTTGGGCTTTCAAAAATTGAAATCCTTTTTGAATGTCTACATGTAAAAAAAATAAATTATTTGAATGTTAGTGGATCCACTATGTTGTGTAATTATAAAAAAAATGTAAAATCAAAATTTATGGGGAGATAAGAGAGTACTGGAAGGGTCTAGGGATTAAAGCACGTTTTCTTCTTACACTGAAGGCTTGATTACAAAAAGATGTATCATCACATAATAAAAGTCACTAATAAAATGATCCCCAAACTGTAACTGGGTTTTCTCTACTCATGTACTTTTTTCATGGCCAAGAGCAAACTAAGTGATTACTTTGATGAAATACACCCTAGATGACATGATTCTCTGTGGCAAATGTG
Source organism: Elephantulus edwardii (assembly GCF_000299155.1). Classification (NCBI taxonomy): domain Eukaryota; kingdom Metazoa; phylum Chordata; class Mammalia; order Macroscelidea; family Macroscelididae; genus Elephantulus; species Elephantulus edwardii. Next base: position 5,649,968 of record NW_006399757.1, on the reverse strand, counting down.
TCCCATATCTTTTCATGTGTAGGTTTAAAGCCTGATATGTCATAGAGTCTGTTCCAACATTAGTTTCCAAGTTCCATGGAAAATTTATTAATGTACTGATCTAAATGGTTGTCAAGGTATATTGGAAGGTTTTAAAATATGAACACTTAACAGAAAGATGTGGCTCTGACTGCCAGTGTAAGAATCTCTTTAGTGAAATTGCTTATGAGTTTTCATTCTAGTAGTTTGTGTTTTGGTTTTTCTTCTAGTATTTCTATTATTTTTATATAAAAATCATATCTATCATTTTCTATGTATCTTGTCCCTAAGCTGCTTGAGAAGAACATGAGAACAGAGTGGTGTTCTCTTAACTTGACTTCATAAGCTAACTTGGGGAATCTTCAGATTCTAAGAACAAATGTACTGACTGTTTCTTCCACTTATTTTGTTGATATTAAAAAAGAAAATTTCATCTTCATAACTAATGCTATATGGATAAGTGGGCCCCATCTGGTAACAGTAAGGTCAATGCTGAAGCCTTCTGTCATCATCCAGTTTCCTCAGTTGAGACATTTCAGTGCAATCAGAAAGACAGACACACTTTCAGATACTTTTACTTCCTTATAAGAAACAAATCAATTGTCCTCCTCTCAAATTTTCTGCTGAATTAAAAATTAAATAAACAATCTTACTGAAAATGAACTAGTTAGTCAATTTAGGAGATCTCAATTATCTCCTTGATCCATTGAGGTTTTTTTTTTTATTTTTTTTCCCCATATTTTTGAGGAACTAGTATGACAAGTCAAATATGTGTGCAATGTTAGATATCACAACTGCTTCCCGGGTTTGATACTGCAACTCTGAAATTGCTTTTACAGGTCAACTAACAGCAAATGAGAGAATTCAATACACACTTATGAGGAGCAGCTGTGCTACTACAGTGGTTTTAGTGCTTGGCTTTTAACTGGAAGGTCAGCTGTTTGAACTTACCAGCCATTCCATGGGAGAAAGATGGAGTATTCTGCTTATGTAAAGATCACAGTCTTGCAAACGGGCAGTTTGACTCTGTCTGATAAGATCATTATGAGTCTGTACTGACTCTACAGCAGTAGGTCTGATTTGGTACAAACTTACAAACATGAGATGTAAAGCCAAGGTAGTATTTCAACACCTCCTTATCGGAACCATTTAAATCACCATCTTACACAGTACATATTGAAACTCAACTTTAAGCGTTTTATTTTTATGTACATTTCATTTCTGTTCAGAAATAAAATATCTAAATACAGACAGATTTTAATGTATTATATGTATAGCTTTCAACAATACTTGAGCTGAATAAATGCTTTGTACATTAATTTTGTCTTTTTAATGGAATTCACAGCTACATTGATAAAATGGATTCCTCATATCCTTTTTTTCTTTTTAACCAATAACAAGCAGATAGACAAGTACAAGTTAATATTATTAAGCAGCTCAAATAACACTTGGTTAAACTATGTACAATACAAACCATTCATACAAATGAAGACTAGGATATTGAATTTGTTACAATATGTGTAGTAAAGATAAGACAGACACTTATAACTTACATGGTGTCTGCCTGGCATTTTCCTTCTTATATAATGATCAGAACTTGTTTTAAGCGGCCTCAGCTGATCTTGACTTCACAAAAGTCCAAAGATTGGTGATGAAAGCTGTAATCCAAAAGGTCTGCCCACATGTAAAATTCCAAATGTTTGCTCATCTTTACTGAAATAGGCTCCCTCCATAGAAAAAGAGCCATCTCGTATCACCTTGAATGTGACTACCATATGCTGGAAAGAAGTTACTACACTTTGTTGTGCTTATAAAATAAAGAATACAGAGCTCTAGAGACACATTTATTTTTTTTTCCATTTTAACAAGCATATACTCCTACAGTATTATTTACCAGGACAGCTACTCCAAGCAGTAGGAATGCATGAGTGGGGATTATTGATTGGCATGTACTCGAGACTTTAAAAGAGATTTCCATAATGGCAAGTGTTAGAAAGCATTCTGTCTAGTTAATCCTTTTGCTTGATGATAGTTTATCCTGAACCATTATGAGTCAGACAATGAAAGCCCTCTCAACAGGAATCATGAGAGATGAAAGCTGAAATGTGTGAGTGTGTGTCTGTGCGTCTGTGTGTGAGAGCATGTCTTCAAATGTGGTTCTAAAATCGGTGGCGATTTACAACTATGCTGAGAGATGAAGCTAACCGGGCAGAAATGACATCAGGTTGTTTTCCACTAGCATTATTTGCAGCCAGTTGACGAGAGCAGCAGTGTAGACACATTCCAGGCAACAGACGTGACCTTCTTCTGGGAGGTAACAGCCCTGTCATACGACCTTGGATTGCTCAGGCTTCAGTCTCACCCCCACGTCCATCCTCATCCCGAGGGAAAGTAAGGTGTGTCACTGTGGTAGTTGTAGTCAGGGCACACTTTCTGTACTAGTTTATAATCGGTACTATAAAAGGAAATGTAAATACAGATCACCTTAAAGGGCTTGGAGCAGAGCCAGGACACGTGACTTTGGGTCTGCTCCTGGTAACAGGTTTTTGAAGGGTCATAGTTGCAGAGTGTGTTCTTGGTAGCCTTGTCAACCTTTTCATATTCAATGCGACAGTTAAAGGACTTGGAATCTTTGGCATCAATCACGGTTTGTTGTGCCAAATCAAATTCCACTATTTTCGTCGGGGGCACCAAGCTGACCGATACGTTCCCTTGACCTGTGGAATTATGTCTGAAATAGACACTGAATGTTCCATTGCCATGATCCACAATCTTCCCAGTTATCAACAGGTTTAGCTTCACTGTTTTGATGTTGGAATGAAAATCACCCCATCCAAACATTTTCTTAAATTTGCCCGTCTTAACAATGGGCCTTCGCTTGGCCCTGGGCCGAGGCTCTTGAAGGTCTGTGGAGTTCCTCAGCCAGTCCCAGAGGTCTTGCTCAGAATAAGGTTCTGGGGTGTCGTATCGCAGGTCCAAATCTGTGTCATTTTCTTTGCCACGAAAAGTCTGTGACAGGAGCCGGCTGATAGACAAGTCTTTGCTGCTTTCTGTCCATATGTGCTTTAGTGTGGATTTGCTGCTTCCTGATTTGAGAAGTTCTGACTTTCCACCATTTGTTAAATTAGTGCATGTGACCTGAAAACAAAAGAGAAAAATAGCATTTACATCTCTGCATCTGAACAGAACACCCAACACAAAGATTACAAGTCCTTTTTCAGAGTTGCAGAATTAAATAATGGTCATTGTTTAAATGTTTTCAGCATCTGCTCAGTAATTACATACAAAAATAATAAAATTCTACTTGTATTTTTATTTGTCAGTTGAGAAAGGGAGATGTAGTAGATAAAACTCATCAAGCATGACTCAAAAATCTATGTAAGAACTTACTTTGATATAAAAAGAGGACATAATAAACAAAGTAAGCTAAGCTCAGATATAAGCCAGAAAAGAATAATTATTCCTTAGCAACAAAACCCAGACACTTTGGAGACCAAATTTTACAAATGACAATGTCCTTTTCACATCAAAATTACTATAAGTTTTAAGATTATTTGATGCTCAGTAATATAACAAGATCCAATAGATCTTTTTCTTTTCTATGCCACAGTCATATTAGAAAAGTTAGTTTTGTAGAGATTTTAGTGAATGTTCAATGTTCAAAATATATAACAACAAACATCAAACTTTAACAGCAGCAGTATGTTTATTAGTCCCTACTGTAAGCAAGGACTATTATGTAGACTATGTAACTTTTCATCTCTACTGCTAGTCTAAGAAAAGCTAGATTAAATTAAAACTAGTAAATTAAGCTTCAATGTCCAGAAAACATATATGCTTCTTCTTGGAATAGAAGCATCACATTCAAGGACTATTCTCCTTGGACCGTAATCTTGAGTCTTTAGGTAGAAGTCAATCCTGGACTAACCAGATATTCAAAGGAACTAGTATCCATACAGTCTTATTGGCCTAAAGTTGGTTGATGAATTTCACTTATAACCTAGTGAGATCAAGGACAGGAGGGAATACAAGCAAGGACTAACACACACCAAAGTATCCAATACAGATATAATTCTGTAAAACTTGAACTGATAGTGCTGGGCTAAGGTTGCTGAAGAGATTCCCCAGCTGTCCTATTAAAAAGCCAAGAATCAGAATAAGCCTCCATCTCGGGGCCCCTTGACAACCAGTTCTGAGGACTGTCTCAGACATAAGCCTGGCTGTCACTCAGAAGTCTCGCTGGACTCTCCAGTCTCCCTCCCAACTCCTCTCAAAATTAAAGGTCAATCCTAGAAGGTATTTTTACTCATGCCCACTAGGAAATACAGCTGCATTCTGGGGATTTCACTATAGACTAAAAGTGACTAATTTATTTAACATCTTAGCTTTTCAGGTCTCTTGCTAATACACAACCATAACTTGAGAATAGCCTTTCCTTCACTCAACCACTTGTGCTAAAGATCTTCACCAGGTTCTATCAAATAAAAGCATGGACTTTATAGGAGGGAAAGACACTAGGGTGGTAGAGTGTGGTGGATGGAGGGAGGAAAGATCCCATGGGGACCTGAAAAGACAGGGTAAGAATGGGCATAGATTAATTGTGATTAATTTTATAAAAACACCTTGTATGCATGAGAATGAGTGTATGAATGAAACACAATGGAAATGGTGAATAGTATGAAATACAATGTATACGAACTTTGTTAGCAAACCGATAAAAAATTCCTCATTGTTTAAGAATGATCATATGAGACACAATGTGAATGAAGGAATGTGTGAAACACAATGTACATAAGTGAAATGCAAGGTATATGAATTATTATGAAAACCAAGATAAAATTTTAAAATGGAGCATGAACTTTAGATCTACTCTAAAGTAGCTGTTGTTACTGTTATTTGCCTTTGAGTTGGGAACAACTCATAGTGACCCTAGAACAACATATGTGATCCTAGAACAACATATCTGGACCGTGCCCTACCGTGTACCATTATCACATTCTCTCCATGCTCCAGTTCATTGTTACAGTCACTGTGTCAGTTTATCTTGTTGAAAGTCTTCCTGTCTTTCACTGTCCTCTATCTTTCACAGCATGATGTCTTTTTTTCAGGAATGGGCCCTTCATGACAATAAGGCTAAAGCATATGAGATGAAATATCAGTATCCTTTCTTTTGAGGGGTATCCTGGTTGTACTTCCTCAAAGACATACCTTTTGGCAGTCCACAGTACACCCAGCACTTTTCATCAACACCATAATTCAAAGACATCAATTCTTTTTTCTTCATTCACTATCCAACGTTCAGAAATATGAAGCAATTGAAAATATTGTGGTTTGGATCAGGTGCACCTTATTCTTTAAACTGATATCGTTGTTCTTTTGCACTTTAAAGAGGTCCTTCACAATGTAACACATTTTTATTTTTTTGACTGCAGCTATCACAAATGTTGATTATAGAGCTCTACTCTAAATGCTGTATCATCGGCAGTGACATTTCAAGCCAATTATGCAAGCCCAAGTCACTGTGTCAATCCATTTTGCTTCAGATCTTCCTCTCTTTTTCCGACCTTTCTTAACATGATATCTCTCTTCAGGGACTTGTTCCTCCTGAAAATATCCTCAAAGTAAGTAAGATGAAGTACCATCCTTGCCTCTAAGGAGTACTCTTATTGTACTTCCTTCAAGAAAGAGTTGTTTGTTCTTTTCTGATTATAGATTTCTGATTCTGCTCTAACTCATGCCTAAAGTGATGGTTTCCATGTCAATTGAAAATCTTCCTTCCACCAAGTGGTTTGCAACTGGTGTGAGAAGGAACTTTTACTCAGGTGATGTTTAATAAAGTTAGGAAATATTTTTGATAGTCACAACTGGATGTTATTACTGTTATTTAGTGGGAACACACTGGATAAGTTATTAAGCATCATTAAATGCTCAAGAAAGTGCCTACAATAAAGTCTTTGACCAAAAATTTCCATACTACTACTGTTTGATGTTAGGTGCTATTGAATCAAGTATGACTCATATCAAACCTATGAATAACAGATCTAAACTCTATCCTATCCTGTGCTATCCTCACAAACTCTGGCTCACTTGAATCCATTGTTGAAGTCACTGTGCGAATCCATCTGGTTGAGGATATTCCTGGATTTCACCACTCCTTCACCTTCCCAGGCTTGATGTCCTTCTCCGAGGAATATATTCTCCTTGCAACATGCCCAAAGGATGTGAGATGAAGCCTTGTCATCCTCCCCTCAAATGAGCACTCAGACTACACTTTCTCCAAGACATATCTATTTGTTCTTTTGGTAGTCCATGGGATATTCAACACTGTTCTCCAACACCACAACTCAAAGACATCAATACTTCTGTCATCCTTATTAATTGTCCAGCTCTCAGCAGGGTGAGAATTGAAAAGATTGTTGACTCAAACAAACCTTAGTCTTCAAACTAACAAAATTGCTCCTCAATAATTTAGAGAGGTCCTTGGTTCCAGATTTTTCACATGTAATATATCTTCTAATCTCTTGAATATTGGTACCAAAGGTATTGATTGTGAATCCAAGTAAAATGAAGTTATTTCTCCATCTATCATGATATTGTCTACAAGTTTGGTCATAAAAATTTTTGTTTTTTTGATGTTGAGATGCAATCCATTTTGAAGGCTGTAGTCTTATTTTCTTCATAAGTACTTCAAGTCTTCCTCGCTTTCAGCAAGTAAGGTTGTATCATTTGCATAGTGTATGTTGTTGATGAGTCTTGTTTCTATTCTGATGCCACATTATTCTTCAAAGAGTCCAAATTATTAAATAATTCGCCTAGCATTCAGATTGAATAAGTATGGAGAAAGAATACAACCCTAATAGAAACTGTCCTTAACTTTAAACTACGTAGTGTTCCCTTGCTCTGTTTGTACAATAGCCTCTTGGTCTAAATATAGGTTTCACATGAGCACATAGTGTCCATAATATTAAGTTTGTGAAATATCCAAATACTAAAGTTTTTCAATTAAGCCTTTCATAAATTCACTGCATAGACAAGCAAGTGCTATTTTAACATAGGTTATATTCCTTGACTATACCTTGAAAAGCTATAACTGTAACACTGGGTAGGCTGACAGAAAACATTTAGTATTTCAGGATGCTTTTACCTTCAAGGAGTTGGACTAACAGTAATTGCAACAATGGGTTTAATCACAGCAGAGATTGTAATGATGACACAAGATTGAGATAGATTCTTTTCTGTAGAACATAGAGTGTCTATGAATCACTCTACCCAACACTATCTAACAATAATAACATTCTAATTTACTGGTATCCTAAAGACAGTAATAATGACTTCACAGAAAGTCTCAGGAGAACATTGTGTACAGAAATCAGTGAATGAGAAGCAAACATTGGCTGAGCAGATCTGAGTTCTATGGCTAACATTATTTTCATTATAATTACAAAACCAATAGAAATAAATACAATTCTCAACCTACTTCATTGGAGGAAATGAATTTCAAAATATATCGTTTTCATATTGCACAAGTAACTACAATATAAATTTTAAAGTGAACTGGTAAGAATAGTTCACATATTCTGGTTTTTTGTGAGGGTTTTTTTTTGCATTTTTTAATAAAATAAGTTTTATTTTAAAAATGTGTTGGTCAGTCAAGCATCCAAATCTGTACTTGCCTATTTTTATATTATTCTTCCCACAGCACATATATTTGTCCTTACTCAGCGGAACTTAACAACAACAACAACATAGAGCTCGGTGGGCCTAGTGGACAGAAAGTGATGCTACCAAGCCAAAGGTGAGTGATTTTAATCTGTGGCCCTCAGGCCTGGTTTTAATTGTTTTTGCTCAAACATTCTTGTAATTGATATAGCCCTGGTCTGTCCACTTGCTGTACAGAGGTAACTCATGGTTGCTGTGATGCTAAACACTATGACACTGATGTGTCAAATGCATAATAGTTACCCATGGTGGACAGTGTTGGGTGGAGCTATCTGATTAAAACAAGCTTGGAAGCAGGAGTGGCATCCACTTCCGAAATAGCTTGCCTCTGGAGACCCTGTGAACCAGGAGAAACAAAGGAAGGTATACAAGTGTTCTGGTCTTTTGTTCATATGGTTGCTATGAGTTGTCAATGACTCAATGGCACTTAACAGCAACTATACTTATTTCTGAGGGAGCTCAGGTGGCCTAGTGGCAAGAAGCTGCACTACAGTCTCAAAGGCACATGATTTGAATCCACCAACTGTTCCACCGGAGAAGGATAAGCAAACTCCGCCCAAATGATTAACTACCTCTGAAAACCCGCCTGAGGAGCAGCTATCCGTGGGTTCCAACTTGACAGTGAAGGGGCAGCAGAAACCCCATTTTTTATAAACCCCCATTAGTGCTAGAGGAAGAAGTGGGTCATAAAAATTCTTGGCTTAGGGCAAACACGAGTACCCTGGGTAAAGCCTAGTCTGTCCTTGAAAAAGTAAGGAATTAACTAGTGTCCACGTGACACAAAAGAAGTAAAGGCGGGCAAAGCAGCCAGTCCATCAAAAGTCAACCCACCAACCAAGATCGCAATCCCCCTGCCCTAACAGGGACACTCAAAAGAGCTATAAAAGCAAGTGGGAGGGGAAACTCGGGGCTTTTTTCCTTCACCACCTTCCTGGGGAAGGGGAAAGCCTCCATGCGTGGAAAATTGAATAATAAACGCTCTTGAAATTTCAGATGAGTTTTTGGATTTCTTTGAGGGGCATTTCGTGGGCACAACAATGGTACACAGCAACAACAACAATAACAACATATTTATTTCTTATTGTAAAAGAGATACATTTATATACTTTTCTCCAGGTTTTGGAAAATCTATCAATGGCTCTTCATTTGTGGAATGGCTAGATGTATAAATATAGGCAGTTGTAAGATAGCTTCTTTTTACTTGTGTCTCAGCATCAGCATGACCAAGGAATGGGGCTATAATGAGATGCATCCATGGTATATTGGATAATGAAGGAATATTAATGCTGAAAGAGGAAATATACTTAAAGTGTAATAAAGCAACACACAGAGGACTGAGTGGGGACAATTATGGAACTGGGAGAGTCTTATTTCAAGGAAGAGTACTCAATACATTCCAAAGGATGCCAAGATCCTGCTATGCAGACAAGCTTCTGATTTTCCGGATAAATAGAAATTATTCCATTCCAAATCAGACACTTCAAACTGTAGAAATTATTAATGTAAGTTCTGGAGTCAGGCTGCCTGAATTCTGATCCAGGTTCTGATCTTAAACAATTGTGTGATGTAGGCAAGTTGTTTAACTCATTTAAATATCAGTTTCTCCTCAACAACTGGAGAATGTCAAAATCACACTCACCTCTCCCACAGAGCTATTATGAGGACTAAATGGAGTACTTATTTTAAAGTGTCCAGGCCAGTATCTGGAGCATGGTGATTTTTTCAAATTAGCTGTTATCACAATAAGATATTTTTACATTTGAATCCCACTGGGTAAAAAAAATTACATAAATTAATAACTTATTATTATAAGAATTTGATAAAGCATCTTTTTGGTAAGAAACTCTCCTTTAACATACCAAAAATGCTAAGGAAACTATTTAAAAAGAAACCACATATTTTTGCTGGCACTATTGTGACAATCTAAAAATAATATGGCAGGTTGAGGATGTACTAAAGCTCAAGTTAATAAAGATGAGCATAAAGTCAGTTTTTGAACAGTTCAGCTTCCAAATGCAATGGATTTATTTGCCTTCCATAATATGATGTGAAAGGCTTCAAATGGTGCTGTCAGCCAAGGAGACTCTCTGGCCTAGAGTAACCGAGGCAGTGAATTAAAGCACGTATCAGCCATGATAATCATCAACACTATCTTGACTATTCTCATTCTCCCTTCTCTTTTGTATATGTTAAGAAAGGAGCAGAACGTTCAAAAGAGAACATCAGTTATGAAAGTTGAGGGAGGATCCTTGGGAAAGGCTCTAGACCTATTTGATTCAAACAATATCACTTTATGTATCTTACTAAGTCAATAGCTATACAATAACACTTTGCAATACTGAGCTAAGTAAAAATAAATACAAAGATGAATGAAATTATATATGAATGTTGACTTCATAAAATCATAGTCAAAGGTAGGAACCATTTAAGGAAATAACAGTGTTATTTGACCATACCATCATAGCATTCTGTTAGGTGTCATTGCATTCTTTTTTTTTTTATAATGTTTTTTATTAATTTCAATAAGAATCTACAGAGATTTTTGGAATTCCATTCATTCATTGTTGCACTTTTGTCCCCCCACACCCCTGTTCACTCCTCTCCTTGAAATTCTTATGACTCATCTCAACCTTATGGACAAATGATCAAAATCTTGCCACCCTCAAAATTTCTGCCATGCTCAAGCCAATAGTTTCAGTCACTACGTCAATTCATCTTGTCAAAGTTCTTAATTTCTTCTGCTAACTCTCTGCTATGCCAAGTACAATATCTTCCTCCCAAGACTAGTGTGCCTACTGAAAAATGCCCAAAGTATGTAAAATGAAGTTTCACCATCCACGCCTCTAAGGAGCAACCTGGATGCATTATTTACTCTTTTTGGCAGTGCTCGGCATATTCAACACTTTGCCAGCACCACAATCAAAAGACATCAATTCTTGGGTCTTTTTAATGCATTGTTCAATTTCCACATGCATATGAAGTAATTGAAAATATCATAACTTAGATCAGGTGCAACTTAATCTTTCAATTGATATTAAAAGTCATGGTAAAAGTTGAAAGGTACTGAATATAAACATAGTGAATATAAGATCTGGGTGATGTAGGAGGCTTAGAATTTCAATAGACAATGGGCCATATGAGATATTTCACATATAAGGAAGTTGCACTACAAAGCACAAAGCCTAAAAAAGGTCATGTCTAGTTTAAGAATGGAAAATAGCTCCTTAATGCTGATTTTAGGGTAAGTTGAAAGGGAGAATAAACAGAAGGATTTTTAAGAGAGAGATAAGTAGAACATACAAGTAGTAGGGTTGGGCTAAGTTTTGAAGATCATGCTGGGACATTTACGTTTAATCTTAAAGACAGTGTAAGATGGGTGGGCAATAAGCCCTGTTTTATTTTATTTTTAAATAGACTCTAGCTCTAGAGAAACCATTGATTGTTTGTTAAAATTAAATAGATAAGGAAACATCATGAAAGAATGAACACCAGTTAATAACTTGAGATCAATAGTCCAGTTTATGGGAAATAAAAACAAAAGCACGAACTAAGACTTAAGACTGTGACAGAGAAAGAAAGAAACAAAAATAATTTTTAGGAGCTATTTCAGAAGCAGGATTTACTCAATCCAATGATTTACTGGCTAAAGAAAACACTAAAAGTTGAGAATTAATTTGGTTTTTCTGCATATATAAAGAAGAGTAAAGCAAAAAGCTATCTGGAAAACTGAAATTAAATCTCACAGGGGCATTTGGGAGTTGCAGCATCTGTAGATCACCTGGTGATGCCATCCAAAAGGAAGGAGGCAATATGAAACTGCACATCTTAAGAATAATTATAGGTGTCAGTGACACTGATTTTGTTCTGTTAACAGTGGGCCTTGTGCAGGCAGAGCATGGAGATGAAAAAAAGGAAGTTGTTGACATTATCTGACAAATGTCACTCTTTTGAATAGAGACAGAAGAACAACTAGGCTGAGTAGATATAAAACAAGATGTTAGAGGAAAATTTATCCTGGGGAGAAAAGGAAAAAAATAGGATAAAGGTGAACTTCTATTAAAAGGAGAAGTCTAACATTACAGGCACTTGAAAAGATATCTTTTGGTTCTTGAAATCCACTAATGACCTCATCAAGGAACCCTGATGATTCAGTGGATTTGACTACTAGTCAGCAGCTGCCCAACAAGACACACATGTGATAGTTTGTTTATGTACAGATTTTCAGCCTTGGTAACGTTTTACGACAGTTCTACTCTCTTCTATAGGATTGCTAAGAGTCAGGATAGACTCACATTAGTGAGTTTTGGGTTAACAATCTATTTCGCCAAACCTAAGATTTCTGGGGTGGTAAGGAAATGATGTAAAATGAGAAAGAAGGGCAAATATCCTATTCCCAGAGACAATCGGGAATTACTGGGCTTTCTCATCCTATATCATTTAATATCTTAAGAGCTTTCATTTTTGAAACACATGAAGAGACAGAAAATAGAAATGGATTTTGAGCCCTTACTGAATAACAGACAGCATTGAAAAAGTAAATTGTACAACAAGAACACTCCTCTACCATTGATTTTACAAACACATTTAAAAAGCTTATTTTTCAAGACAACCTAAAGATCTCTTGCTGTCAGCATATGTGAATGATAACAGAGGCAGCAGTGAGAATGATAGCATAATGATAAGGTTACAAGAGAAAAATCTGACAACTTCTAATGATAAGTATTAAAATTGTGGAGCCACTTTTTATGGGAAACCTAGAATATTTTTTTTATAATATTACAATGGAAATACAAAATATATAAATATAAAATGACTAAATACGATTTGCACTATTTAAGGAACTGGCTCTTTGGACCAATGAGGCTATTTTTACAACTTTTAATCTTATTTAGCTTGTATTCCTCCAGTGTGATTTACTGCCTATGAAAACACACTAAAAAGCCAGGTATGGCTTAGTAAAGACTTGACAGCATATAACAACAACATTTAGCTTATAATTTTAGAAACATTGAGAATGGAAAAGAATCTTAATATAATTAAGTGTATGCATTTTAAGGTATATGTTTCTTTTAAAAACATGTAAAATTACGAAATAAGAGAAGTATAATATCCTCCAACTTTAAACAAAGATAGGAATAAATCCCAAAACCAGAAAGTTCTTAAGAGACAAACAGGGGTCAAGCTTAGAAAGTCTAGTCTACAATACAAACAAACCGCCAAATACAGTCAGAAATGCACAGTCTGAAGAGAATAAAACTGATGAATGAAACCTTCTAAAAATTAAATCTCTGTGCTCATCAAAAACTTTTTCCAACAGAGTGAAAAGAAAACCTATTCATTGGGAACAACATTTGGCAATACCAGCTCAGAAAAGAGTCTCATAAAGTTTACAGAATACTCCTGGGCCTTCAGAAGAAAATTCTGATAATCTAATCACAAAATGGGCAAAAGAAATGAAAAGACATTTCACAGAGGAGGACATTTGGATAGCCAACAGACACATGAAGAAATACTCAAAATCACTGGCAATAAGAGAGATGCATATCAAAACCACAATGAGATACCATCTTACCCCAATAGCAGTGGCAACGTTTAGCAGGGCAGCAAGTAATAAATTTTGAAGAGAATGTGACGAGATAGGAACTCATATACATTGTTGGTGGAACAACAATTGTACAATGGTACAACCACTATGGAAAGCAGTTTCTCATTTCCTCAAAAAGCTGAACATAGACATTCCATACGACCTAGCTATCACACTGTTTCTAATGCTGTTGTTGTTATGTGCCGTCGAGTCATTTGCGACTCATAGCAACCCTATGCACAACAGCCCTAAACCCTGCTCTATCCTGTGCCAATCACACTGCCTCCAACACACCCATCCTGATTACCCCAGTCACCGAATCA
>NW_006399757.1:5619983-5634403 GCF_000299155.1 Elephantulus edwardii | reverse complement strand
TTGCATATGAGTAATTGGTGGTCTGTTCCACAATCAGCCCCTGGCCTAGTTTCACAGCTGATATTGAGCTTCTCCAGTGGTTCCTTCCACAGATGTAGTCGATCTGATTCCTATGCATACCATCAGGTGAAGTCCATACCCTGAGAAAATGAGAACTGAGGCACAGAGACTTATACATCAATGTTAATAGCACCTTTCTTTTATACATCACATGAAGTCAAAACATGAGAGCAATTGTTCTTCGTTAATTTACACAACTCTGAGGAAAAAAGAAGAAAATAGTTTTTTGTGGTTTTTAAAATTTCTCTTCATAGTTATAGAAGAAGCAGTCAAGAAATCAAAAGGCATACTGTATTGAGAAAATCTGCTGTCCAGGGCTTATATAAAATGATAAGAAACAAGGATGTCAGTTAAAAGACCAAGGTGCTCCTGACTCAAGTCAAAGAAATTTTCAATTGTTTCATATGCATGTGAAAGTTGGATAATAATCATAGAGCACAGAATGTTATTATACAAATGTACCATATCTGTATTTTTCTATCGATATCTAATCATTTAATTGTGTTCAGTCAGTTATCTATCAATATTTTTTAATTTTAATTTAAACGATTTATTTACTAATTATTATTTCTGATTATAACATTCTCTTCTTTGCCTTAGCTTTACTTTTATTTTCCCCCCTTAGGTGTATGATTCTTTTAGAAATAATTCACAATGGTTAAACTATCTAAATTCTTTCAGGTCAGAACTGCCTTTATTATCAATGTAGTTGTTGAGTGCCACTGAGTAAGAACCAACCCATAATGGACCCTCCATAAGGTTTTCAGAGGCAGTAATCACATGGGAGGAGATTGCTCACCTTCTCTGGAAGTGCAGCTGGTGGATTTGACCTGCATACCTTTGGGATTGCAGTGCAGATTCTTACCACTAGGCCACTAGAGTTGGCAGCTTTGTGTACTATATCCATTCTTTCTCTAACTCAATTTGTTATATTTGTCTCCAACTAGTTTAGGATTTTTACTGTATACCAGACATTCTAAAATCTCACAAGCTTAGGTCTTCATGTATCTGTGCTTTCTCTAGCCCCTTTCCTAATTACTTCAGAGAAATACATGCAGATATTTTTATGTGTACCAGGTTTTTTACAGCAAGTTCTCTCAATTGCACTAAAAACACTTTGAGGGACACTATTTCAATATTATACCGTTTTCTAATCTGACAGGGCAGGGGATGCCAAGTTCTCAATTAATTACCTACATTTTATGCATTCTAACCTGCAGCTATTTCAATAGGGTACAATCTTTAGTCCAGCCAAAACTAGGAGGAGGGAAACACATGGACCTCAGATATTTCTTTCTTAAAATTTAGCACCTGCACTTCATTGACAAAACCTAGAATGCCTGTATTATATATGATAAGCCAGAGGAAGTGGGTTAGTGTTCTAATGCATAAAAAATACATAACTTCCTTATGCTACAAAGTGGTGCTCCAGGAGCAGCAAAGCTGTAATAGCAATGGAAAAGGCAGAAGGAGAACTCTATGTCTCTCCCTTACTTCACCCAGTGGGCACTATGAAGTTTAGAGCATGAACACTAAGGAAAACTGTGCAGAGAGAGCTCTCTAGTCTGAATTCACATTCTACTCCTTTCATACTAATAACTTGCAGAGCCTCAGTTCTCCCACTAAAGATAGAAATAATATCTAACTTGTTTAGTTATATCACAGGATCTTACATATCGTATGCACTCAACACATGAGAGCAATTGTTCTTAGTTATTATATTACATAAACCTGGGGTGGGGGAAATAGGTTTTTGCAGTTTTAAGAATTTGTCCTTATAGAAAATTGGAAAAATTATGTTTATGGCATTGAAGCCGATGAGGGAGAGAATAGTTTAAAAGTAATATATTTTAGGGCATTATGTTTATCATACGAGCCTGGAATGAGGGTTGCAGAGTGGAGTATACTTGGGGTGGGCATAGGGGTGGCGGTGTGTGTGTGGGGGGGATTGTGTACCAATGAAGGAGTTTTTCTTTTGCTTTTCAAGGAGAGGAGTGAATTGGGGGTGTGGGTTGGGGGGCAGGGAGAAAAATGCAACAATGAATGAATGGAATTCCAAAATCTCTGTAGATGTTCATTGGAATTAATAATAATAAAAAAGTATAAACTATATATTTTTTTCTCCTTATAGCAGCAGTCACGAAATCAAGACATTTTGCTTTGGGGAAAAATCTGCTGTCCAGGACTTATTCAAAATGCTAACAAGCAAGGATATTAGTTAAAAGACTAGGAACAGCTGACCCAAGTCAATGATATTTTCAATTGTTTCATAT
This sequence comes from Elephantulus edwardii, assembly GCF_000299155.1. Taxonomy (NCBI): domain Eukaryota; kingdom Metazoa; phylum Chordata; class Mammalia; order Macroscelidea; family Macroscelididae; genus Elephantulus; species Elephantulus edwardii. Next base: position 5,632,070 of record NW_006399757.1, on the reverse strand, counting down.
GCTTGTGAAAGTTGGGTAATAAATAAAGAAGACCAAAGAATTGACACCTCTGAATTGTGGTGTTGGGAATACTGAAAACATGCTGGACTGCCAAAAGAAGAAATAAATCTGTCTCAGATAAAGTGTAGCCAGGGTGTGCTTTAGAGGCAACGATGGTGAGATTTGGCTTCACGCAATTGAAGCATATTATCAAAAGACTTTGGAAAAACATGGTATGCTTCAAAACACAGAGAGTCAGCAAAATGAGAAGAAGAGTCTCAATGAAATGGATTGACCCGGTCGGTAACTTCAACAATGGCTTGCTCATGGCAGAGATTGTGAGGCTGGTGTAAGATATGGCAAGTATTTGATCTGTTGTTCATAGATAGCATCACTATGAGTCTTCATTGACCTAACAGCAGGTAACAGCAACAACAAGAAAATAACCTAAAAATAAGCAATAAAAACACCTGTTCTGCAGTCCTTTATTTGTAGTGGCAGATAACAAGCTGATAATGGTAAACTTGCTATTGGCAAGAAGTGAACAATAGTATTTCTTTGACACAATAAATAGTCTTAAGAGATATTAGCCCGGGCATTCTATATCATTCTAAAGAACTGAAAGAATATAGAAAGTTCCTATTTATTTGAATAATCCTCAAATATTGTTGTGTACAGAATCAGAATTGACCCACAGCTGACCACCCCCCCCCCCAGTAAGTTTTTCAGAGGCAGTTAAATGCACAAGAGGAGATTGCCCACCCTTCTCCTGTGGAGCAGCTGGTGCTCTCGAATTGTGGCCTTTGGAATTGTAGTGCAGCTTCATGCCACTAGGCCACCAAGAGCTAAGAGTTGTATGTGTGCCACTTCATAAGTTCTTGTGATCCTATGGAATATGACTAACACCAGATGCTCTATAAGAATATTACTTTGAAGATGTTGTTGGTGTATTAAACTTGGTGATGGGGTGGGAAAGACATGCTGTGTAAAAAGTTTGAAATCCAGTTGTGCTTTTGAGATGTTTTTGAGCCTCTATTTGATGACACCTAACAACAATAACATATATATTAGAGAAATTGCAGCCAGATTTCTCTTACGAAACTTTATGCCACATTCTTTAGACAAGTTGTCAAAAGGGACCAGTCCATGAAAAAAAAAACCAACCAAAAAAAACACAAAACAACCCCACCATGCTTGGAATGTAGAAGGTCAGCAAAAAATAGGAAGATTCTCAACAAGATGGACTGATACAGGGACAGTAACAATGATCACAGCCATATCAGAGATGATGAGGATGGCACAGGGTTGCACAAGGTTCCGATCCGTTGTTCATAGGGTCACTATTAGTCACAGCTGATTCAATGGCACCTAACAACAACAAGGCAATATTATCCCTTTCCTCATGTTCATCTTATAACAGACAGAAATATTCACACATTTTATGGAGCATGCCTTTCAATACTACTTCTCTAGCCCTTATTTAATATTACTATGCCGATGGGTGGGATTATAAGAACGGGATATGTTGGCGTATTCTCAAAGGGTTTGGCTATCTACATTTCACCAGGAGATTGGCCAGTCTCAGCAATCTACAAGGGAATTGGCTAGTCTTGTCAATAAATAGAAGAGATCCAGCTGAAGAGATGAAATCTTCCCCCACCAGAAGAGTTGGGATTCTTTGCCCAGCTAGAGAAGAGAAATGTAGCCAGTGAAATTCAGGGCAGGCTGTGAGGCAGCACCAGCAGCAGCGAAGGCTGAGCTGGAGAACTGATGTGAGATGGGACTTGGTGCAAGAAAAGGGGAAGCCAATATTGGCAAGATGAGAACTTGGGAATGCTTGGAGTCACGAGGCTTGAGTCTAAGTTTCCTGTGTGCATATTTTGGGAACTCTTAACTGTATCCTGTCGTTAATCTGAAATATAACTTTTTGACTCTCCCAATATAGTAAGTTCTATGTAGTCTATGAGCTATCATACCAGAGTTTAGATCCAGCCAAGCAGTAAAATTGGGTGATGAGATGAGTAGTAAGGCATGGGAGTGTGGGAGAACATGTCTGATGTCATGGGAATTGGTTTTGTTTTACTGATGCTGTGGGAAGGGATACTTTCCCCCTGTGAAACTGGGAAAGGTCAGATATGGCTCTCCCCACATGGCTCTTCTCTTTTTATGTATGATCTTTGACAAATAATTGCCCCATAGTACTTCTACATCTGCAAATCTTTACAGGAGCAGATTATCTGATCTTTTTCCTAGAGAGCAGTTGTTGGTTTAAACTGTTCATCTTTTCATTAGTAATTCAATTACTAACCCACATAAACTGGTGCTGGAGAAGAGTATTGAACATACCATGGACTGCCAAAAGAACTAACAGATGAAACCAAGCAGCTCCTCCTTGGAGGCAAAGATTTTGAGACTCAATACTTTGGTCATGTAGCCAGAAGGGATAAGTCTTTGGAGAAGGATATCATGCTTGGAAGGGTGGAGGGATAGTGCAGGAGAGTAAAAACCTAGATTAAATGGATTGACACAATAATTTGAGGACTGAGAGTAGGTGTGTCAGAGACAGTGAGATTGGCTCAGAATAGAGCAGAGTTCAGAGCTATTGTAGATAGGGTGGCTATGAGGTGTTGTCAACTTGATAGTGCATAACAGTAACAACAATAATAGATTCATAACTTTGTTGGCAAGTTAAGCATTACTCCATATATACACTGTAAAAAACATCGCTCAGGTTTGCAAAACAAAGTTTGTCACTTTGTCCATAAATGGATGGTAGTCAATTAACAAAGAATAGAACTTGGCAGAAATTGTTACTGCTTTATATTGCTTTATTTCAAAAGGGATAAGAAAATTAATAATGAACATAATGCTTAAAATAACACTTTGAAAGACTAGTTATTGGCTTAAACAAAGCCACTTCAGCATAATTGTCTTTGCATCACCCATAAAGTGATTTGAATTAGTATATCCAGATGGTATGTGCAAGGAAAAGAAAAATGTTGCATATGCTGAAAAGGTTGAGTAGTATTTAGTGGTTTCTAACTAAATTAGACCCCCTGCAGGGTCAGTTCTGACTGATGGCAGTGAGGTCAGTAGAGTTGGTGTGAATTGAAATCAATAATTGATCTTTCCATAACAAGACTCAGTATAAGATTACTAACACTTTATAGCTTGTCAGAGTCAAACAAGGTTCAAATACGTTTGGAACGGACTAAATGAGAAAAGACTGACTCACTTTCCAACCCAGTATCTAGTAAGGGGAGGAAGACTCTCCTATTATCATAAAGTTTGGGTACAACGTACCTTCTTGCTGTCTTATGATTATCTAGAGGTTGATGTGGAAAAGTTCTGATAAGCAGAAAAAGAAATACATAAATGATCTAGAAGAGTTAACAAATAATAGCGTTCTTGTGCCATTGTTTCAATATTTCTGCTGGGGTCTTTTTCTCATCACACTACATAGAGTGATAAGAATCTATTGCTCAGAGACTCCTATGTTCAGAGTCACTTAGCCAGTATTACAAAATGAGTAAAGACGTGGAAATATATTGCTTTCATATTCCTGTAATTGGAAGGAGGAGTGGCATCCAGTTCCTAAACAACATGCATCTGGAAACTCTATGAACTTGGATCAATGATGATAGTTATAGAAAGGCTTCTGGCCTTCTGTTCATAGGGTTGCTATGAGTCATGAGTCGTGCTTGACTCGATGGCAATCAACAACACAACAACATGTTCCTGTAAAATTGGCATTTTAATCATTCTGACATAAAGCAAATTAAATGTTTGAAGAAGTAAAAACTTATAAAAATCAGATTCCTCCTTCTCTTAACAAAAGTTGATGATATTATAATTGAAGTTGTGTCAAAAGTGTTTAAAATTTGGGATCATGGCTTGGCAAAAACAAATGCTAAAAGTATGCCAAACTTGGGGTCTCAAATCCTTCAATAGGTTGATAAACATAGCTTAAGGAAGACACAATTCATATGATAGAGAAACAACATAAGTTTCTATGTACAGTAAGAAAGAATGTATTTCAAAACTCTTAAATCACCTGATTTTCTCATGGAATATTAGCACCCTGAGAGCTGTTTCTTCTTTGCTAGATCTAGCACTGGGCCACTCTTATCTAGAATTAATTTAGTGCCAGATTTGGAACTGTGCCAGATGCAATTATCTTTCATGAATCTAGGCTCTATTTCACTGTTTTTGTTTTTTTTTTTACTATACCTTTTTTCTATTTCCAGGTTGTTAACACGGCATGTGGGATATCATATTAAATGACTGGTTGCTGAGACAAAAACTAAAACAAAAACAAAAACAAAAAACCAAACCCCAAACACAAAAAAACCAAAAACCTGGTTAGGAAGATATATCTCATAAGCAAGTAGTATAAAGGCAGCCTCTGTGTTCAGGTATGGTGTCTTTAAGGAAAGTTCATCAGATATGAAACTTTCCAGAATCAAAACACATGACTTGGCTTTTTTTTAGTTGCCAAGTTATCAGTAAGCAGATTCAAGCAGATCAAAGAAGGATTGCCACTCAAAGATAATGTTTTAGGAGAGACAGGCTATGTAGAATATGGATGTAGAATATGGACAAACCAATTTTGAACAATGAATGAAGTTATAAGAAAACAAATAGAGGGACTGGATGAAAAGATGTGGCAACAAAACTCTCAGGTTTCTTTGACTATGTAGTTGTTTTAAGTGCCTTCCTGTCAGATCCTATTCATAGCAACTCTATTCAACAAGGAATGAAATACTGTCCAATTCTGTGCTGGCCTCATAAAATGTTTTAGGCACTGTACAAATACATCTTGCTGAGAATATGCTTCTTACTCGATCTGCTTTACCAAGTATACGGTTCTTCTCCAGATATTGGTCTTTTCTGAGAAGATGTCCAAAGGAAGGGAGATGAAGTTATGCCATCCTCACCTCTAAGGGGTACCCGGGCTGTACTTTCTCCAAGACATGTTTGTTTTTCTAGAAGTCCATGGTGCATCAATATATCTTTGACTCAAAACCTCACTGCCATTGAGTTGAGTTCAATTCATAGTGACCTGTCATTGGGTTTTACTCTTGACTTCAATATACCTAAAAATGGCTTATAAATAGTACTAATAATTTACTAATTAAAAAGTATACGTTAAATGACTCTGTGGATGGGTGGAAATTGTCACAGAATAAATTAAAACAGTCAAATTGGTGGTGGAGGAAGAGGTGGAGATTTCTTCTCTGAAAATCATTTCTTACCAAACTTAATGTTCGTTTTAAAAGAACTGGGTAATACTCCAGCTGCCACTAGAGGGCACAGCCAGGACATCTGACAGCTGTCTCTGTGATGCTGAAAGTCAAATGGAGTTTGTCCTAAAGGTCTCAGAATTCTCTAAAGAAAGATGTACCAGGAGGCTTTATGGTAGCTACTGAGGCTTTATGGTAGCCCCTGGAGGTACCTCTTCTTTGAACTACAGAAACCAGTAGGGAATTGTCACTGCTTAAAGAACTACTATCAAACACCATCAACTAAAAGAAGTTCTTGTGAGCCCTGGTGTGTATAGGGATAATGCATTTTTATGTACTCACTGGGAGAATAGTCTAAGTGAAGTACTATATGACTACAACTCTAGGCTCATCTCGACTATGTTTCTATTTGATTTCAGAGTTCTGTCCCTAACATGTCTTTCTTTCAACTCAGGACTTTGATACAGGATTCCTTTCAGAAATCCTTTCTACCCTTTCCCCTTTATTTAGCTAATTTCTTCTCATCCTTCTAGCTCAGATTAAACTTCTTCTCACAGAAAAAAACAAAACAAAACAAAAAACACCTGATTTTCTTGTAGCATCCTATATGATTCCTTCACAAATGCAGCAATGTTTGTAATATTACATACCCACTACAGGCTGCTGCTGAGTCCACTTCAATTCATAGTGACTCTCCATCAAGTTTCCAAGGTTATAAACATTTATGGGAGAAGACTGTCCATCATTCTTCCACACCTTAGTCTCTAGACTGACATCATTGCTTTTCAGTACTCAAGAGATGTCCCCAACAGGAGATTTTCCCAATGCAATTCATCTTTTGATTTTGATTGTTGGTGCAAGAGTGTTGATTGTGGAGCTGAGCAAGCAATAATTGTTAACAAAACCTCATTCTCTTCTCTATCCATCATGGTGCTGCCAATTGGCCCAGTGGTGAGACTCTTTGTCTTCTTGATGTTTAACTTCAATCCATATTGAAGACTACAGTCTTTGACCTTCTGCAGTAAATGCTTCAGATCCTCCTCAGTATCAGCAATCAAGGTTGTGTCATCTGCATAATGTAGGTTGTTGAGTCTCCCTCTAATTCTGATGGCACATTCCTCTTCATAAAGCCCAGCTTCCGAAAATACACATATAGATTGAAAAGGTATGGAGACAGATGCACTGCTGACATACTCTTCTCCTGATTTTGAACCACGCAGTGTTTCCTTGATCTGTTCTGAGAATTGCTTCCTGGTCCAAGGATAGGTTTCACATGAGCAAATCAAGTGCCCCAGGACTCCCATTCTCCTCAAGATCAGCCACAATTTGTTATGACCCACACAGTCAAATAAAGGCCTTTGCATAGTCAATGAAACACATACATTCATCTGGTACCCTTTGCTTTCTACCAAGATCCATCTGGGGTGTGTGTGTGTGTGTGTGTGTGTGTGTGTGTGTGTGTGTGTGTTGGAACCGACAAAGAGCTGACCATACAGTGAGTTTTTAAAGACAATAAATCACATGGGAAGAGATTGTACCTTTGTTTGGCAGCACATCTTACCACTAATCCACCAGACTCCCCATTGAATATCATCTCCATGTGAGGTCATTGTATTTTATTCAATGCCAGAATAAATGTACACAGAAGTAGAGTATCTAGCTACACATTATATTCCTTTGCAGATGAGCTTGCCCCATAAGCAGATACACAGCTCACTTTCTGGAATAGATACATGTGTTTATGCTATAATCTCCCAAGGAAGCTTTGTGTATTCTGTAAGCATTTACAGTTCTGCAGCAGAAAAGGAAAAATTCCCCTCGTAAAATAGGAAAGATTGTTGAGACCTTTGTTACCAGTCAAGAATTCTGCACTTAAGTCTCCAAATAGTGGTGAATATTTAGGTTGAAGGAAAACTGAATAAGAGCTAAAAAGAAAAATAATAAGTAAATGTCTATATGAACATCAAACTGTCTTTTGGGCATTGATAAATAGCAGAGATTTTTAATTAAACAAGTGTAATTCCTTGGGTGCCAAAAAAGTTAGTGTCATTCTCTTGATGTTCTTCCTTGAACGTTCAAAAGTTTGATCTTTAAAAGACAATGACGAAGGGAAAATGGACAGGATTTGAAAGCAAATATTCCTTCAACAGGAGCCCACCCAACTTTCTGGCTGATTGTTCTCGCCACTATATAAGAGGGCATTTGTTCTGAAAGATGATAATTGCTTTAAAACAGGCAATTTCAAACAAATGTTTGAAAAAAAATTCCAAAAACTGTTATTTCTTTGTGTAAATGTCCATTTTCTTGGGAAATGCTATGACATACCGACCAGATTCAAGGCCTTGTTTGTAAAGGCTAAAATTTAAACTATGAAAATGTCCATTAACAGCACAAATTAAAATGTGACTGTAAAGACAAATCTTGAAGGCATTTTGAGTTTTAGTGTAAATAAATGTCACAGACAATATGTCTGTGACATTTGTACACTTTGCTTATGTCTTAAAAATCCATGACCATTGAGAGTTAGACTCATGAAATATTAGAAACATGAAAGAACCTTTGAAATCATCAGTACTTAAGTTGAGCCCAAGGAAAGAATTTGCCATCAGGTTGAACACTTTTCCCCAGAGCCAGAACTTTCAGGTGTGGGGTAGAAAGGCAACTGAAACTGCCCTCGGGAAAGGTGCCTCCATCTGGGAATCCTTGCCACTACAAGGCTATCCCAGGGGCCAAACTGGGCAAAAGAGTTTGGAACACAAAGCGACAAGCAGGGGAAAAACTTTCTCAGCTTTCTTTACTGGCACTATGAGCTGCAAAAAAAGAGAGCTGACTTGAACCTCCACTGGACACAAACTGCTTAACTGGTGCTTCTGATCACACAATATCAGAGACAGAGGAAAGCATTAGGCTTTAGAAGAGAAGACACCATCAGGTAAGACACTCTTCCACAGAGCCAGCACTTTCAGGGGAAACTACCCTGGGAAAAATTCCCCACATTTGGGGATATCTACTCCTGTGGGGCCATCCCAGGGAACAAACAAGACAAGATAGAAAGGGCAGAGGGTTAAAAGCAGGGGAAAGACTTTCTCAGCTTTCTCAGCTGACACACTGAACTGTAAGAAAGACAGCTGACTTGAAAGCCTCCTTAACAGAAAGTGCTTGAATGAAGCACCTGGTCTCACACCACTAGGCCATTCAGCGGACAAAGAACAACAATAGAGTTTGGGAGAGGGGACTACAATAAGGTGAGAATCCTGAAGGATTACATTTCAGGCTAGAGATAAATTGAAGGACTGTAGGAAAGGCAAATTTTCCCAGAAAGGACTTCCAATAGAACGAGTGGTCTACCCCATAGATTGAACATTATAAACTGATAACTAATCAATAACATCATAAAAATAATTATCAACAATCTACGAAGACAAAATAGAAATAACCTAATACTTATCAAGAAAAATGTCACATAATTTCAAGAAAGCAACAAGCAGCATCAAACACTGTGGCAAAAACAAAATTAAGTCTTCTCCAAAAGAAACAGAATATTGCAGATCCAGTGAGTATTATAGCATCAGGAAGCCAGAAGATATATGTTGATATGAAGGCATTCAAACAGGCTGAGGAACAAGATGCAAATGATGGAAGAAACAATGGAAGCCATTAAGAAAGCTAGCACTCCAGAGGCAGGGAGCCAGAAGAAATATATCAATGAAGAGAAACTTGCACAACTACGAAAAAAATGCAAAGATGGAAGAAAGAACATAAACTATAGATTAAAAGGTATAAGAACTCTAAAAAATCATCACAAGACAGAAATGGTACAGTCAATACAGTATTTGAAATAACGGAAATGCATGAAAATGCAATCCAGAATAGTAAGACCGAGATGGCAGACATGCCCAACACACTAAAGGGACAAAACTGTAAAACAGATGAGATGGAGCAGAGAATCAGTGAGCTGGAAGAAAAGAAAAACAAAGGAAACATACTAGCAGAAAATCAGGGATGAGACATAAAGAAAATGAAAACATTAGAATCATATGGGATGGCAAAAAGGAACAACATATGAATAATTCAAATTCCAGAATAAGAGAGGGACAGGAAATCACTGAGACAATGGCAAAGGAAGTACTAGAAGAAAACTTCCCAGGTTTTATGATGAAGGGAGAAATCTACATTCAAGAAGTTCAGCAAATGCTAAATAGACAAGACCCCAAAATAAAAACATCAACAAATAGTGTATTCAAATTCTCCAAAATAAAAGATATAGAATATGGAAAGCAGCACACACACAAGACAAACAAATAAAAGCCAGCTACCTACAAAGGAAAAACAATCAGATTAAATTCTGATTTCCTAGCAGAAACTGTGCAAGCAAGAAAACAATGAGATGGCATATATGGAGAGAAAACAATTGCCATCCAAAATACAAGGATCGTCTAGCCAGCAAAACTGTGTATCAAATATGAAGAAATGATTAAATCCTTTGCAGAAAATAAGCAACTTAAGGAATTTATGAAACCAAGACCAAATCTTTGATAACTTTTAAGGGAAGTCTTTCACACGGAGACATCGAAGAAAAGTGGATGGACCAGAGTAAGAGGAAAAAACAGAAAAAGTGAAACTGTAAAATGGCAACAACAAATCCTAGTCTGTCAATAATCACAATGTCAATGTATTAAATGCACCAACTAAGAGGGAAAAGAGTAGCAGAATGGATAAAAAAAAGCCCATCAACATGTTGTCTACAAGAGACACAGCTAAGAAAAAAGGAGAAAGACAGACTCAAAGACTAGGAAAAAAAACAACCAAACAAATGGCATCCATAAAAAATCAAGAGTGGTAGTACTAATCTCTGATAAGACAGACTTCAGGATGAAAAATACCATAAAAGGTAAGGAGGGGTACTATATAATATTAGAGACACAATAGATCAAGAAGACATAACTTTGGACAATATCTATGCACAAAATAAATTATAGACCTGCAAAAAACATAAAACAATGATTAACAGAATTGAAGAAAGAAAGATGCAGCACCACATTAATGAAAAGAGACTTTAATGCACCACTCTTAACAAAGCATAGGTCAACTCAAAAGAAACTTTAAAAAGATGTTGCTCTGCTGTAAGATGCCAAGGTCTGTGTGGCACGGCTATGCTTGAGAATATCTTTTCACCACCACTTCTTCAGCATCTGAGCAAGGCTGCAGCCCACTCCAGACACACTCAGCCCAGCAACAGAACCACTGTCTGCCTAGTGGAGGGGTTGCAGTTCCAGGGTGGCCGAGACCATGCTCTTACCCAGAGCACTAGGCCACTGTGCACTGCCTAAAGACCACTATGCCACTACCTGGAGACTTCTGCCCTGCTGCCTGGAGAATACGCCCCACTACCTAGAGACACCTCACTGTTGCACCACTGTCCTGCTCCAGGAGCACCAATATCACAGGTGAAGCCATTTCCTTCCCCCTGCCAGAGTCAGTATTTGAGCTCTGAACCAATTGGACACTGGAGCAGTTGCTTGGCCAAGAAGGCTGCTAATTCACAGGCAATCATTCTCTCCAAATAAAGCAAGTATTCCTTTGCATAAAAGGAATCAGAGAAATTCAGGTTGGCTAACTTTCATTCCCTTCTCTGCAGCAGTGAGTTCTTGAGCTAAGGTTATCAGACTAAGGGCCTGTTAAGACTTCAGGTATGAGAACCTATACTGTAGCAATGACATGGAAGAAGCAGACTACCTCATACCCTACACAAAACCAAAATAAGATGTCACCCCCCAAAAGTAATCATAACAAAGAATTAATGGATTTCCGGAAGGCAGAAAGTCTTATGGAACTCAGAATTCAAAATCTCAGTGACTGAATATGTTCAATAGGTCATAGACAAACTCAAAGAGTTACAGGATTCTACAAGCAAAAGCAAAGAGTAACTTTAAAAAAAATCAGAGAAAATGCAAGTTAAACAAATGAGGCATTAGAAGCTCTGGAAGAACAAAAAAACCACAATCCAGAACATGAGACCAAAGTTTCAGATGCTGTCAACATGTTGGAGGGACATATGAGCAGAGTTGAGAGACAGAACATAAAACCAGCTAAATAGAAGACATAATTGTCAGCACTGACGTGCTAGAACAAAAAACAGAATCAAAACGGAAGGAAAAAGAAGAAAGTCTAAGAATAATGTGTGAAACCATCAAGAGGAACAACATGTGCATAATTGGAATACCAGAATAGGAAGAAGCAAGTAAAGGCACCTAGAAAGTTGTGCAGGAATTACTAGAAGAAAATTTTGCAGACGTAATGAAGAATGAGAGGATATATATTCAAGAAGCTGAGCAAACAAAATATAGAATAGACCCCAAAAGAAAAACACCAAGTCATAACATAGTCAAATTTTAATTAATTCTTTAACTCAACATCGCCAAAAAGTTAGAAAAGAACAGCAAGAAAACCTGTCACCAACTAAAAAAACTGAAATTATAAAAATTAGACCAGATAAATGAAACAGTAAACAGAAAAAAAAATTGAAATCATCAACAATGCCAGGCGTTAGTTCTTCAAAAATGTCAGTAAAACTGACGAACCACTAGCAAAACTAACAAAAGAAAAGAAACACATAATCCAACCAACCAAGAGGTGAAAGGGCAAAAAGCAACAGAACCAACTAAAATAAAAAGGTTAACAATGGGATATTACAAAAAGCTATACTAAAATAGGGGAGCCCTGAAGATTATCCAAAAATGATTAGAACAGCACATCAGCAGAGAATTGCCGGAAGTCCAGGCTGGGTTTAGAAGGGGTCATAGTACTAGGGATATTGTTGCTGATGTTAGATGGATCTTGGCTGAAAGCAGAGAATACCAGAAGA
>NW_006399757.1:5616922-5619018 GCF_000299155.1 Elephantulus edwardii | reverse complement strand
TTAGGGCTGTTGTGCATAGGGTCGCTATGAGTCGCAAATGACTCGACGGCACATAGCAACAACAACAACATACTAAAATAAATATGAAAACCTAGACAAAATGAAAAAAATACTTAGAAACTCACAACCTATCTACACTGAAGTAGAATCAAAGTACACCAAAGTCGAACAACTGAACAGACTCATTACAAAAGAAGAAATTGAACAGGTCATAAACAACTTCCAACGTGGATGTAAAAATCCTCAATAAAATCTTTACCAATAGAATCTACATTTGGCATATCAGTGTCACCATGTTCAGCATCACAGCAACCACGAGTTACCTCTGTACAGCAATGCACAGACCACTGCTATACCACCTAGAAGAATGTTTTACAGGAGATCAATTTGACCCTGGCCTGAGGGCTGCTAAACACTGTGACCCTGATGTTCCAAATGTGGTAATGGTTACTCATGGTGGACAGTGTTTGCTGGAGCTTCCCACCAAAACAAGCCTAGAAGCAGGAGCGGCATCCACTTCCAAAATGGCTTGCCTCCAGAAACTCTATGTACCAACAGTGCTCAGGCCTTCCATTCATAGGGTTGCTATGAGTCGTCTACGACTCGATGGCATCTAACAACAACAATAGAATCCAACATCACGTCAAAATAACAATTCACCATGACCATGTGGGATTCATAACAGGTATGCAAAAATGGTTCAGAATAAGAAAAACAATCAATATAATTCGTCACACTAGCAAAGCAAAGAATAAGAACCATAGGATCCTATTAATTATGCAGAAAAGGTCATTAACAAAGTCCAACACTCTTTCCTGATTAAAACACTCAACAGAATAGGAATAGGGGGAATTTTCTCAACATAGTAAAAACCAAAAGTCACCATCATTCTCAATAGAGAGTGATTAAAGGCATTCCTTTTGCGAACAGGAAGTAGGAAAAGATGCCCACTATCACCTCTCCTATTCAATATTTTATTGGAAATTTTAGCAATAGCAGTAAGACAAGAGAAAAAAAATAAGAGGCATCCAAATTGGCAAAGAGGAGGTAAAATTATCCCTATATGCAAATGATATGTTAGTATACTTAGAGCACCCTAAATCTCCAGTGAGAAAACTATGGAACACAGTTAAGTAATTTAGGAAATCAGCAGGATACAAGATCAACATAGAAAAAATTAATTTAATTTCTCTACAATGACAAAGAGAATATAGAAATGGAGATAAGATAAACAGTACCTATCACAATAGCCAACCACAAGATTAAACACTTGGGAGTAAATCTAACTAGAAACACACACAAAAAATGATTATAAAAAAAATTACAAAATATTACTACAAGAAACAAAAAGAGATGTACAGAAATGGATGACAGAAAGACTCAATATTGTGAAAATGACTATTCTACCAAAGGTACTCTACAAAGTCAATGCAATCCCAATACAAATACCAATTCCATTCTTCAACAAGATGGAAAAAGCCATTTCCAATTTTATCTAAAATGGAAAGAGACCCCGAATAAGCAAAACACTCCTGAAAAAGAGAAACAAGGTAGGAGGTATCTCACTCCCTGATTTTAAATCCAGCCATGGTGTTCAAGTCAGCATAGTACCAGAACAGTGACAGACACATAGATCAGTGGAATAGAATTGAGAATCCATAAATCAGCTCATCTACCTATGGTAAACTGATTTTTTACAAGGAGATGGAATCATTTAAGTGCAGAAATGAAAGCTTTTTAACAAATGATGTTAACAAAATTTAAATACTCTCTGGAAAATTCAAGCAAGATCCATACCTCTCACCATACCAAAAACAAACAAGCAAACAAACAAAAGAGCAAACTCAAAGTGAATTAAGGAACTAGAAGTAAAACCAAGGACTATAACTTCATCAGAGAAAAGCTTGGAAGAACTCTAGAAGCCCTAATCTACAACATGAACAGTCTCCCAAGCATCTTAAAAATCTACAACCAGGAAAGAATAAAATAGATGAATAGGATCTTCTAATAATCAAATCCTTATACACACCGAAAGATTTTTTATTCATCCAAGTTTTTGTAAACTTTCATTAAAATCACAATTTAAAAACAAAATT
>NW_006399757.1:5614277-5616822 GCF_000299155.1 Elephantulus edwardii | reverse complement strand
ATTTAGAATACTTACCCTTGAAGTAATGGAATATCAGTTGTCACAGAACTGTGTCTATTGATTATAAGAGATAAATTTTTGAAAATATTATTAATTTTAATAAAAGTTTACAGAGATTTTGGATTTCCATTCGTCATTGTTGCACTTTTCTCCCTGCCCAACCTCCCCCCCACCTCCACCCAGTTCGCTCTTCTCTTTGAAAATTAAAAGAATAATGATTTCATTGTTATACAATCCCTCCCCCAAGTCCACTCCACTATGCAGCCTTTGTTCTGGACCACTGTCATGACAATAATACCTAATTATATCCCTTTTAAACAGTTCTCTCCCTCCTCTGTTTCAATGCAGTATATGTAACTTATCCCATCTTTCTCAGTCTCCCCCAACCCCAATGGGTTTTGTTCACAATAGCAAAGAGTTGGAAACAACTTAAGTGCCCACCAACAAAAGAAAGGATAGAGAAGCTGTGGTATATTCACACAATGGAATATTACACTGCATTGAAAACAAAACCCTCATAAATTATGATACAAAATGGGTAGCCCTGGAGAACATTATGCTGAGTGAAATACCTCAGTCACAAAAGGACAAATACTGCAGAGTGCCACTGTTGTAAGAATTATGTTTTAAAAAGAAATGTAACAAAGTTGTAGAAGAGCTGAACTATACAATCAGCCATCTCAACCTTCTGGATGTATTCAGCACTAAACTAAAACTCAATTCACTTTCTTCTCAAGTGCACATGATGCATACTCCAGAATTGATCATATGTTAGGGCACAAAGCAAGTCTCAAAAAATTAAAAACATTGAAATAATACAAACTATCTTCATATACCACAATGCCCTAAAACTAGAAATTAACCACAAGAGCATAAAGCTTATGAATTCACCCATGTTGAAGCAAAAGAACACTCCACTAGAACATGAATGGGTTATTGAAGAAATAAAAAAATAATGAAAAAGTTCCATACAACATGCCAAAACCTCTGGGGTACACTTAAAACAGTCCTCAGGAGACAGTTCATAGCAATAGACAAACACATAAAAAAAGGAAGCAAGAAGTAAAAGTAATAATCTAACTCAACCCCATCAAATAGTAAAAGAATAATCTAACCCCATAGCCTCTAGAAGAAAGGATATTATAACAACAAGAGCTGAAATTAATAAGAGAAAAGAGAAAAACAATTGACACCATCAACAAAACCAGGAGCTGGTTTTTTGAAAGGGTCAATAAAATTAACAAACCATTAGCAAATTTAACAAAATGAAAAAAGGAGAAGACACAAATAACTCAATTAAGGAATGATAGAAGTGACATTACAACAGTACAATAGGAAATGAAACCTATAATATCGAAATACTGTGAAAGGCTATACTCTGATAAATCTGAAAACCTCGAGGAAATGGACAAATTCCTTGAAACTCATGCCAGATTGACACAGACAGATGTAGAACACTTATACAGAACCATCACAAAAGAAGAAATTGAGCCAGTCATTAAAAGACTCCTCCTCCACAAAATAAAAGTACTAGACCAGATAGTTTCACAGGAGAGATTGGAAAACATTTTGCTGAGTGAACTTAGCCTCAAAAGGACAAATACTGCATAAGACCATTATTGTAAACATAAAAGGATAGCTACTAAAATGTTTATGAGTGTTCAAGCAGGTAAGGGGTGGGATCAGAGGAATGAGGATGGCTAGAGGGGAAATCACAGAGTCACATAATTTGGTGGAGGGAGGGAGGGGTTAAAGGATATAGGAAAGATCTGGAAGGGACCTGAAAAGACAAGGTGATGGTGGGCAAAGTCCAGTGATGATTAATTTTATAATACACCATGTATGGGAATTGTATGAAACATAATACCAATGAAGGAAAATGGGGGGAGGGGAGCATCTGCATTAAAATATAAACTTGTAAATAAAATTTCTAATATAATTGTAAGCAGGTAACTTGAGAGGAAAATGATTCACCTCACCCTTCTCAAGGCAGTAAGTCAGGACAGTCAGCTGATCAAACCTTGGATATTGCAAAATCTTGTAAAGAAACATAATGTAAAATGTGAAAGACACTTTATATAAAAGAGTATTTCCCACATTTCTTAATTACCTTGAGACAAAATATATATGTTGTTGCTGTTTGTTGTTATGTGCCGTCGAGTCGCTTGCGACTCATAGAGACCCTATGTACAACAGCCCTAAACTCCACTCTGTCCTGTGCCAATCGCACTGTCTCTGACACTCCCATCCCAATTATCCCAGTCACTGAATCAATCCACCTCATAGAGGGCCTTCTTCCCCTGCGCTGTCCCTCTATCCTCCCAAGCATGAGGTCCCTCTCTAAGGACCCATCTCTCCTCACAACATGTCCAAAGTATGTTAGATGGAGCCTCAGAATCCTTGCCTCCAAGGAGCCACCAGGCTTAACCCTTTCCAGGACAAATCTGTTTGTTTTTCTAGCAGTCCATGGTATTCTCAATACTCTTCTCCAGCCCCACAGCTCAAAGGCATCAATTCTCCTTCTATCCTCCTTAGCCATTGTCCA
>NW_006399757.1:5611418-5613407 GCF_000299155.1 Elephantulus edwardii | reverse complement strand
CTTCAGTAAAATCTTGCTTGCATGTGAAATCAGTGAGATTGTTCTGTAGTTTCCACATTCTGTTGGGTCACCTTTCTTTGGGATAGGAACAAATATCGATAAAAAAAGAAATTGAGCCCCAGAGTACTAAAGTAATTCACCTCAGGTTACACAAGGTGGGGAGCGGCAGAACTGATATGGCAGTAGTTTTGTGTCATCCATCCCCTCCCATTGTATTCCAGGGTTTTCCTTTGCTAAGAAGCCTTATATTTAATATCTTTCCCTGAGTTTATGAAAGCACTGGAATTCAGTCACTTGAGAACAAAAAAGATGTCTTATCTTTAAAAAATGGTCTCTTAATATTGTGGAAGGAAATGATACTATACAAATTTGGCATATTTTCTAAGGGAGTTCTAGTGTTTTGAATCCCCCAGTAGCAATTTTAAAGAAAGATGAACAATCCTCTATGTAATTTACAGACTTGGAATTCCAATGGAGGATCAGTAAAGAACTGGCTCTGACTTGAGGGCAATGAGTTGTCTTTTTAAAAAAAAGAAAAGAGAAGAAAAAAAAAAGAAAGGCTAACTTTGAAACAACAAAAAGCAATAGAAAACCTTGGAAACATAAACAGGGAGCTCAGGTGGCTTAGAGGTAATGAAGGGCACTGCCAAACCAAAGGCATGCAGTTGGAATCCACCAGCGGCTCCAAGAGAGAGAAATGAGCAATCTTGTCCTCTCTGGTTATACTGACTGAAAAACACACTGGAGAGTCAGCTTTGAGTCAGTTCAGTCTCAGTGGTACACAACCTGAACTTTAAGGAGTTTAGATCCCCTTGGTTTGACTATGTGTGTGAACGTGTGTTTAGATTTTCCAAAATGTAAGCCTGCACTGTGGCTGTCCTGGGGTAGACAGAGAAGATAAAATAACAGAACTAGAACCACAGGTATTGTAAACTATAGGAAGTTAATAAAATCCTGAAAGGAAAATACTTCTCATTTGTTTACAAAACCCTTGTTAAGTTCTATTTTCAGAGAATATATTTCTTTTAAAGGAAAGTTGAGGCAAAACTTTGTCAGGTTCTATCTTCTTTCATAACCCTAAAACAAACAAACAAACAAACAAATAAATAAATAAGCATTTATTAAAGGGCTATGTTGAAGGGAATACCCAAACATTACTTCAGGGAAGACATTTAACCTACCTCAAATCTGTTTATAAGTCTGCTCACTCCAGATAACACACATTCGTATTTTTTGCACTCTAACTGATAAACAGGCTCATACTGTACAGCCTCCCTATAGCTGTATAGTACAGACCTGTATATAGCTGTATAGTACAGACCTCTAAAGTCAGTAATTATCAATAGAAAGTATTAAAATAAGCCCAGGATAACATGAATTGTACTGTATCATAAGCATCTTGTCAAAACTGGCTATGGGGA
Source organism: Elephantulus edwardii (assembly GCF_000299155.1). Lineage (NCBI taxonomy): Eukaryota > Metazoa > Chordata > Mammalia > Macroscelidea > Macroscelididae > Elephantulus > Elephantulus edwardii. Next base: position 5,611,986 of record NW_006399757.1, on the reverse strand, counting down.
TTGTAGAATGTACCCAGATTTTAAAGGTGTATTCAAAATGTGTCACTTATTTGCTTTTAGGGAAACAATTCCCTAAATAGTTCATGGTTCCAGGTAATACAAAAGTACGGTATGAAATTCATGTGTTTTGCTCAAAGTAGAGGTAGGTTTTTAATAGTCAAGAAATGCATTTACAAGTCAATCCATCTTTGACTAATTTAGAGGGACTAAAAGGATTATCTATACTAGGTGTTAAATTTACATAAATGAATATTCATGTTTCTATTTTTACAAGTATTTATCTTGATTGAATTTCCCATTTATAGAAAGTTACTAGATTAATACAAAAAGTTTCCCTATGTATTATACCTAGACTCACCAAATATTTATATTTGTTCACAGGTTGGTTAATTACTTTCTTTCTTACAATGTGGATGAAGGAAAGTGTGAAACACATACACAGACAGACACAAAAGCACAACAGAAAACTCTTCAGCTGCCTTTCTTTCTGTTTCTTGCCCTTTACATTTTTGAAGACTAAACAACAACAACTTTGAAGGAAATGACAAAAAATAAGGCTCCAGGAATA
>NW_006399757.1:5590954-5610059 GCF_000299155.1 Elephantulus edwardii | reverse complement strand
GGATGGGAGTGTCAGAGACAGTGCGACTGGCACAGGACAGAGCGGAGTTTAGGGCTGTTGTACATAGGGTCGCTATGAGTCGCAAGCGACTTGACGGCAGCAACACCACAACAACACAACAGCAACAGGTTAGTGAGAGGCAGGCAGTTTTACTCCATGTGGCTACTTGGTCAGCAGCCAAGTGGGCAATCTCCTCGTGGGTGATTTACAGCCTCTGCAAACCCACTGCAAGGTCAGCCTCGAGTCAGTTCTGATTCCCCCGCACATAAGCCTACCACATAGGTTAGATAAGGAGCCTTGAGGGTGTATTATATAGTACTTACAAATCAGGCTGCTGGCTAAAAGGTCCACAGTTTTAATTAATTGATAGTTCCACAGGATCAAGATGGGCAGTCTTACTCCATAAATATTACTAAATATTTTCATGTTGTTGTTGTTGGTTGTCTTCGAGTCAAGCACGACTCATAGTGACCCTATGAACAAAATGCCTGAAGCCCCTCTACAAGTATCAACATTTATCAAAGTTCATAGAGTTTCTGGAGGCAAGTTGTTTAGAAAGTGATCTGAAAGAGAGTCATGATGAGTCAGAATCAGTTCAATGGCAGTGAGTTCAATTTTGGTGTAAGCTAGTTAGGAGCCTGTGGTACAGTGGTTATGCTCTTTACTACAACTAACCAAAAGATTAAAAAAACAACAACAAAAAAACTCAGGTCAATTCTAACTCAGAGCACCCTGAACCCTCCATCAGTTTCTGAGGTTACAAATATTAATGGGAGGAGACTCCCTGCCTTTCCCTTGTGACACCACTAAAGGTTTCAGATTGCTCTGAATGTTAGCAGTACAACATGCTATGGATTATGCCACTACTGTTCCTCAAACCAAAGGTAGGGAGATCGAAATCACAAGTTTCCCCATGAAAGAAAGTTGTGACAGTCTGCTTCCAAAAAGATTTATGATAGAGCAGCTCTTTTTGCTCTACACGTTGCTTTGAGTCAAACCAACTCAAAGACAGTGGGTTTGGTTTTTATAGGCTATTTGCAAAATGTCCCAAATTTGGGTTTTTCTGATGTGAAAATGAAATAATTTTATAATAAAATTCTAGAGCTATAGTTTGACAAAGTATATTCCTGTATTTGAGAATGTAGAAATGCTTGTAGTAGTTGGAGAAAGAAAAACATTGTTTCATTATGATCTATTATCACCTTCTAAATAATTTTGATTCTTTAATATAATTTTCCAGGTCCTTAATATTCATGATATACAATTGGTTTATTATTATTAATAATAAGCTCTAAATATTTTCGATGTTGTGACTTCATAGCACATTCTGTTTTAAAAGATGAATTCACAAAATTATAAATTTGAGGCTTGCATTCTTTTTCTTTGATCTGAAGACTTTTTAATCTAGTATTTGTGCAGTGTTTATAATTCCCTTCACACATTAACACATAATAAAAAGGGGACCCTCCGATATCTTCTTGAAATGTAGAAACAATTCACACAATGGTAAAACTAGAGAAAATCAATGTCCCTACCAAAGGGGCTGCCAAAGAATCCAAGAAGCCACAGAGAGGTTCTGACCCTGCTTATCTGGCCTCAAATCCCCAGATTACTCTGCTGTTAGAAGAAAAGTGCTTGTGCCAGCTGTGCATTGAATGGACATGAGTAGAAGCCAGGCTCTTGACTAAGTAAAGATGTTCTCTCACATCAACTTCTGTTATACCCAGAACATGCTCTGGACCACACCATCATAACTCCAAAGGCTTCAACCTTTGATTTAGAATTTCAAAACTCTCCACGAGATGAATTGACACAATTAGCTGCAACAATGGATGTAAGCACAGTAGAAACTGTGAGGATGGCTCAGGACTGGGCAGAGTGTTGTTTTTGCAGTACACAGGGTAACTGAGTTGGAGCTGACCTGACAGTGCCTCATGACAGCTCTCATGTCAGCATTATTTTAAGCATTAGAGATGATATACAGTGCACATTTTTTAACTCATTGAATGACAGACATTACTAATACATATTTTGATTTGTGTGATTACGACTTATCAGGATGTCTGTATTGATTCATGTAGTTAGCTTTGCAGGGAGCTCTAGTAGTCTACTCTACTGGGAGTTGTACTGCTAACCCAAAGGCCATGCCTCTCTGAGAGTTTGAATCTACCAGTTGGCTCCAGGGGAGAAAGACAAGCAACAGTTCTCCTGTGACACACAGCCTCAGAAATCTGCTGGAAGGTCAGCAGTGAGTCGTTTATGACTCAAAGGCAATGAGTTAGTGAGCTAACTTAGTAATGGTGGATTTTAATATTTAAATTCATGTGAAAATAATTGCACCTTAGAGGTAGCCTGGTGGTAAGAACATGCACTCCAAGGCCAGGCTGCAGGTTCCTGTCCGTTTCTTACTTCTGATGCTCGCCCGTGGAAACTGACCACATGACAATTTTCCACAGTAGGGTTATCTGTCTGGTTATATTCCAAGTATGATACAGGTACTTTTGCTAATAATCTCTGTTTTAGAATGTAAAAACTCTGACTCATACAAAGAAATGTTATTCAAACTACAGATGTGTTTGTTATCATTCCTTTCCTTTTGCTAATGGTGCAGGAAGGGAAAATACCAGTCAATGTCCCCATCAGAGTTGTACTATCTAAGCCATGACATATTTGATCTATGCTTTACAGAGCATCCCATTAGAGTTCCAGAGAAACCCTTACATTCTATTATGTCAACGACACCTTCGTTGGCCTGGAGCCTTCACCAGCTCTGTGAGCGCTGAACCATGAAGCAATATCTCTGTAACTAGGCCAAATAGGCCACGACCTGACAGGCTGTAAAGCAGTCATTATCTCCTATTAAGTCTGCAATCTGCACTTTGCATATTTTAGAACAACTACCCAGTTGTGCTATAGAGGTATATCTGCCAAACGAATAATTAGATTTTTAGGCGACTATAAAGGGGACCAAACTGCTTTCTACTGTGCCAAAAACAAAGTCAATTCAGATTTTATTTTCTCTCCTCCCCTGTTTTTATCCTGACTCTCTGGCAGTCAGACCAAAAATATTTCAATATCAGATAAACAGACTTCTGCTGCACGATTCAGCGTATAAAGCAAAGTCTGGGACTGATGTTATGTGGGTGCCAAAGCATTCTGTGTTGTGAAAGCCGTGGACTGCTTTCTTGCACAGTTGGGTAGACTTGTGGGTGGCCAGCACCACATATTTGCTTTGTTTGGTTTATGTGATTACAAAGAGAGTTTTCTAAAATAACTGAATGAATTACTTAAATGTAAAAGCTCAAAAAAAGATTTGCTTTTGTGATATAAAATATAAATGTATGTGTGTGTGTGTTTTACTGTGTTCAAATAAATCATTTCCTAGAATTTTAATGGGAGAGATGCAAGTGACATTGAAAAGATTTGGAATAGGATTGAAATACAAGAACATTTAAAAAAAAGCCGATTAAGTCGTGGCCCCTGTTTCACATTTTGAGGAAGATTTTTAACTAAACTCTTGAAGCTCAGTACCTATGATGTCATTAAACATTTTCTCACTTCAGTGGATTGTGACTCTGGAAAATTTGCAACTCATTTTTTTTAGCAAGGGATTAAACTTTCAGGGAATAAATTAAATTGGGTTAAAATGTCTAACAGAGTTTTCAGATGAGTGCTTCATTCAAGTACCATGGAGCCATGTTAACTTTGAAATGAAACTCTAGTTAGGTAAATACCTTTTGTCAAGAACCTCCTGCTCAGGAGCTACCCTGCTCTAAGCCCACTTTATTAATATCAGTTTGCAATCTTCACTACATGTGCAGAAAGAATCTTAAATGCAATTAAAGCTGAGCCAGAAGGCCACACAACTGTGTTTTAATCAAAAGCTGAATTGAAGCACGCTTTACATGTAATATGTGCAAAGAAAGATCTCTTTTCACATCAAGTATAACTATATAAATACTTTGATTGACAGCAAATGCATTTTAAGGAAAGATGCAAAGGAAGAACAGTGTCCCGTCATAAGGAATGTTACCGGGAACCTAAACTAACTGGTGTGCCAAGAATGTACTATTACATTATTAAGTATTCATAGTTATGATTTTCTAAGCACTGAACCTTCACTCCTAAATGCATGTATAAGTGTGTACATACACACACACATACACACACACACATACACATTTATTGCACATGTACACATATATAAGTATAAAAACATTCAGATTAATTTATATATTATGGAGTTTGTCTCTCAATCTGGCTTTTCTAGGATTATTTGAATGTGGCTGACTGACCATATGGGTGGACAGGACTATGTGAATGGGGCATGTTGGCTAATCCATAAAGGGATTGGCTATCTACTATTCCACAAGAGGTTTGGCCAACCTCAACAATCAACAAGAGGATTGGCTAGTCTTGCCATAAATTGAACAGCTCTAACTGCACAGAACAGTGTGAAACCAGGCTCTTTGGAGATAAGGATTTTGAGGTTCTGTGTCACATACTTTGGACATGTTGCCAGGAGGGACCAGTCTTTGGAGAAGGACATTATACACAGCACAAGAGAGGAAGACACAGGATGAAACAGACTGACTCAGTGACTGGTATAATGCAGGTAGGTGTGTCAGAGACAATAAAACCTTTTTAAGATAGAACAGGGTTCAGAGATGTTGCAAATAGGGTCATTATGAATTGCTAGTGAGTTGATGGCACATAACAACAAAACTTGCAAAGACAGAATCCTCTCCTGCCAGATAAGAGGAAAGAGACCTCCTCCAACCCAGTGAAATGTAGGACACAGTTCAAGACAGCAGCAGCCATGGCTGAACTGGAGACATGACCCCAGATGAGACCTGGGGGGTAGAAAGGAGTCAATACTGGCAAGACTCAGAACTTCTTGACAACTGGGGAGAGAAGCCAATACTGGCAGGACTGAGAACTTGGAACACTTAAAGCCGAAAGGCTTGAAACAGGACACACATTTCAGGAGCTATCTTGACTGTGTTCTGGTTTCAATCTGGATTACAAACTTTTGACTTCACCAATATGATTCTGTGTGGTCTGTCATCGATCAAATAAGATTTTAGACCCATCAAAGCAGTAAGATTGGTGTTGAGATGAGTAGAAAGAGGTATGGGAGCATGGGGATGTAACTGATCTCATGGGACTTGGTTTTGTGTTACTGATGTTATGGATGGGAGCAGTTCCCTCCTGTGAAGTTACAAAAGGTCAGATATGGTGCTCCTCATGTAGCTCTTGCTATTTTTACATATATATAGATGTAGAAAATCTATTTTAAGTGCATAGTTCAACGTTTACTAGAAAGAACACCTAGAACCTAGATGTTTTTAGTATCAAGTTACTTGTGAATGTTGCAAAAGCCAATATTTTGCTATTCTTAAACTATATTATTTATATGACACAAGGGAACTGGTGTCTGTTGAACTGCTGCTATATTCCATTGAGTTGGAACCCACCCAAAGCCTACCCACCAAGTGGGTTCTCAGCGGCAATAATCACACATGAGGAGAAAGTCCATCTTACACAGATGGGGCAGCTCGTGGATTTGAACAGTGTGGTTTGGGGTTTATGGTATAACTTCTTACCACTAAGACACCAGAACTCCCAATTATCTGTTGGCTAAGAATATATTTCAACAGTATTCTTCCTAATGCTTTAATGGTTCAGGAATTGAAGACATTTTCAGTTTGGCTTTTTTACTGAATAGTCCAAAGATTAGCAAAAGGACTGTAACGTTGTTGTTGCTGTTGTTCTTGTTAGGTTTCATCAAGTCAAGTACAACTCATAGCAACCCTATGAACAAAAGATTTGAACCCTGTTCTATCCTGTGCCATCCTCCCACTCCTGACACACAAGAGCATATTGTGGCAGTCACCATGTCAATCCACACAGACCTTCCACCCTTTTTAGCATCTGTCTTTGTCCAAAGAACAGCCCCTCTTAGTAACATGTCCAAAGCATGTAAGGCAAATTCTCATCATTCTTGCCTCCAGAGAGCACTCCAGCTGTGCCTTCTCCAAGACATATCTATTTGTTCTTTTGGCTGCCCATGGGATATTCAGTGCTTTTCTCCAACACCACAACTCAAAGGCATCAACTCTTTTTTTTGTGATCCTTATTCATTTTCTAGCTCTCAGAGGCATAGAAAGTGATCGGAAAGAATATGGCCTGAATCAGACACACCTTAGTCTGCAAACTCACATCATTACTTCTCAATAATTTGGAGCGTTCCCTAATTGCATATTTTAACAAATAGTTCAAATCATGATTAATTCCACAGTAGTGCTTCAGAGGTCTTCTCAGATATTGTTCTGTATTGTTGAGACAGAACTGACTCATAGTTGAGCCCTCCAGTGGGCTCTCAGAGGCAGTAAATCAGATGGGAAGAGATTGTGTTTCTCCCACAGAGCAGATACATGCCTGTGGGTTGGCAGTGAAACTCCCTATTATTAAGCCACCAGAGTTCAAAATACCTCTGTTCTTTTGTTATGTGCCATAGAGTCAGAACTAACTCATAACTAACCCTCCAGCAGGTTTTCAGAGATGGTAAATGGCATGGAAAGAAAATGCCCATCCTTTTCTCAGGGAGAAGCTGGTGGATTAGAATTGTATGCCTTTGGGATTATAATGCAGCTTCTTACAACTGGGCCACCAGAATTCCCTAAATACACTTAAAAAGGAAAAAAAAAGTCTACTATTTGTATGACAAGAGTACAGAATAAGAGTTTCACAGTATAACAATGAAAGAATGTTTTCTTTTTTTCAAAGAGAAAAGTAAACTGGAGGGGATGGGATGGGCAGGGAGGAAAATGTGCAACAATGATAGAATGGGAAAAAAATTAATTAAAAACAATAGTCCTAAACTATCCATTTCCGTTAAGAAGTTTGACTTGCTGAAGATCAATCAGTCACTTTGCTGGGGCATCCCAGAACCATATGCAGTGTGAAAATAGACATACTATATCCCACTTACTTCAGCCCCTAAACATGTGGAGTGACCAATGAACTACTTTTATTATTATTATTATTTTACTTTTTTCTCAAAAATAGAACAGGAAAAGAGGAAATTAATATACCCAGAACCATCTTTATCAGCAGAAGGAACATGATTTCCCCAAATCAGTATTTCATATCTCCCTGTGAATCTACAAAAGGAATAAAAGGTGTAAAACTAGAGCAACTTAAGTAAGAGAAGGAAAGGCAAAAGTTCCCACTGTATGTGATGAATAAATTCTGCTTTGTCCTTTCTGGGTTACTATTCAGAATGGTTAACAGCTGTACACAGAACATTAAGGTGGAGGTGGAGCATCAGGACAGTGTTTTGAACCTCCCTACATGCCAGTCAATCTTTAAAATCCTTGAGATGTGATGGATGGTGAAGAAACGATTCTGGGGGAATGTCTACAGATCAGAGTGCTCAATGGTAAGGAGCCATGCTGCCAAATCCAAAGGTACATGATTTGAATCAAACAGCTGCTCAATAAAAGAAAAATAGGCAATCACCTCCCATGTGATTTACAGCCTGAAAACTCTCTGGAGAGTCTTCTATGGGTCAGTTGCAACACAATGTAACATAACAACAGATATGTATTTTAGTACTTGTTCATATAAGCTAAATATCTACCATTTTATTAGTCATCCTTTATTGTTAATTGGGGAGCTCTCATGACTTAGTGGTTAGGAATTGCTGCTTCATGGAAGAAAGATGGGTAATTGCTTGTGCAATTTACTGCGTCTAAAAATCCTCTGGGGGGTCACCTGTGAGTTGGTTCTGACTCAACAGTACATAACAACAATATATGGCTAATTGGATGAACATCTACACCAATTAGAAATGTAATCATATATTTTAAAGCAAAGATTTTTAAGCTTATCTATTCATGAGTATACAAACTCATGTTGGTGTATTCAAGAGGATTGAGAGAAGAGAGAATGGTCTTGGTACTTTAATGTTAACTCTTTAGTGTAGAGTTTTAGAAAAATATTTTCCTACAATACCATTCCTAGTACTTAGAAAAAAATAATCAGGAATTGAAGATACGTCAAGGACAATTTGAAGGGGAGATGTTATAAGACTTCTTCATTTTAAGGATGTAGTATGTAGAGCAGAGGGAGCTAGAATTCACTCACATGACTTTACGCTGTTTTGTTTTTATTATTACTTGTCGATGAGTCAATTTCAACTAATGACAATTTTCTGTTGCAGAACAGAAGTGCTTCATAATGGTGTGCTTTTTGTTTGGTGTGTGTTTATTTGGTTGGTTTGGTTTGGTTTTGGGTTTGGGTTTGTTGGGCATTGTGGTGTTTTTTTCCCCCTGATAGTGTTTTCAAGGCTTACCTTTTAGAAGATGAGCTCTGGAGATGTTCTGGATAAGAAGGTGTGCTGACAACCCAAAGACAGACAGTCGACTCCACCAGCTGCCTTGTGGGAGAAAGATGAGCAATTTTCTCCTATGTCATTTATAGCCTCTTAAAATCTGCTTGAACATAAGCTATGGATTAATCTCAAATCTCTATCACTCAACAACTTTTAGCACGTGAACCCCCAAGCCTGTTTTTTGTACATATCTGTGTGAGTTCAAACTGCCAATCTTATAGTAAGTATTCAAAAGCTTTTAAAGAAGAAATAGAAATATTTTGGTTTTGTTAAACACTTACATATGCCTTCTCCAATTCCCTGATTGCTTTCTACTACTTTGTCGTAACCACATGCAGCCCACTAAACATTGTCATCAGGATTTCAAATCCTATTAATATCTCTAATTCGGTGACACATCTCCTTTTAATCCTTCACAGCAACTGAGTACTCTTTTCACTGTCACTACAGTGATTGGTTGCAAATCCTAGTCTGTCATTTTCCTAATCTGTAAGGTTCTCCTGAAGATTTTTAAATGTGATCTGTGACACTTCCTTTTTCACAAACACCACTGCTCCAAAATCACAAGTCTACTTATTCCTCCTTCATCTAAATCACTTTATTTGGAATCAAGAAAAACGTTACTTTAGCATTTTTTGCATACCTATGCATAACAGGGAGCTCTGGTGTCCCCGTGGTAAGAAACTGTGCTGCAATCTCAAATGTACGTGATTCAAATCCACAAGCTGCTCTGTGGGAGAAGAATGGATAATCTCCTCCCATGTAATTTACTGTATCTGAAAATCCACTGGAGGGTCAGCTATGGGTCAGTTCCAACTCGACAGTATACAAGAACAATAATAATGCATAACTGGTTCTAAAAGGAGCTCTGGTGACAGAGTGTTGCACATCTCCAGTGGTTCAAACCCCTCCAGGTTTCTAAGGGAGAAAGATAGGCAATCTCTTCCAGTTACATATACAACCCAGTAAGCCTAATAGAGTATTGCTAGAAGTTGGAATCAACTTGATGACAGTAAGTTTGAGTTTTGCTTTGAGTATAACTGATTTTAGTAACTGAAAAGGAAACTAAACATGAAAAGTAGGGAGCTCTGGTGGCTTAACGGTTAGGAGTTGCAGTAACAGTCTAACGGTTTATGGTTTGAACCCACAATTTTCTCCATAGGAAAAAGAATGGCACTCTTCCACACAATTAACTGCCTCTAAAAATCCACTGGAGCATCGCTATGGTTTGGTTCCTACTTAATGGTATAAAACAAACAACAACAACATTAAAAGTAGAGATCCAGGAGTTCAAATTCTGGTTCATTTACTGACGATGACTGAGCAAGACGGTAAATGTCTTTGAACTTCAGGTTCCTCATATGTAAAAGTAATGATGCAAAAAACATAACTCATAAGAATTATGGAAGAATTAAAGGAAACTCCCCAAGGCTATGATCTTTCCACACAATTTCAGGTCTGAAGCTGAACAGATCCTATAGCTCAACTTTCAACAAAATTGATAAATAACGCTGTTGTTGTTATGTGCCGTTGAGTTGCTTGCCACTCAGAGTGATCCTATGTACAACAGCCCTAAACTCCGCTCTGTCCTGTGCCAATTGCACCGTCTCCGACACACCCATCCCGATTACCCCAATCACTGAATCAATCCACCTCATAGGGGGCCTTTCCCTTCTTCGCTGGCCCTCCACCCTACCAAGCATGATGTCCCTCTCCAAGGACCTTTCCCTCCTTGCTACATGTCCGAAGTATGTCAGACAGAGCCTCAGAATCCTTGCCTCCAAGGAGCCACGTGTTTTGACCCTTTCCAGGATGAATCTGTTTGTTTTCCTAGCAGTCCATGGTACCCTCAATACTCTTCTCCAGCACCACAGCTCAAAGGCATCAACTCTCCTTCTATCCTCCTTAGTCATTGCCCAACTCTCTGATGCATAACAAGTGATAGCAAAGACCATGGCCTGTATCAGGAGCACCGTAATGTCAGAATGATATATTCATTAGAATAATCAACCATCTAAAGGCCACTATTTGTACTGCTCAGAGGTTGGAAAAGAGAGGAAAGAATTATGAATGGAAATGGAAAACAGAAGTAGAAAGTGGAAAGAATCCTGCTGCACTATGGGGACTGCAATAAATGTAAAAAAATAGGAAAGAAAGGTATAAACTGTTGAAAGGAAAACCAATTTGTTTTATAAACTTTCACTCAAATCATAAATGAAACATAATAATTAAATGAGATAATATTTGGGAAATATCTGGTACAGAGTAAGTACTCAATACTCAACTTTTATTATTCAAAGTTATTATCCTTAAGTTTTAAAGTAATTTTTAGTTTGCATCTTTCCTTTTCTTCATTCTATTACTAATCAGATTCTATCTTTGAGTATCCTGTCTAACCCTAAGAAGCATCAACCAATTTTCTGTAGAATGCACAGAGACACAGCTCACAGCAGAGAACTGGCCTGCTTTCAACTGATTAATTACTGAGGGGAGAATTTGAACCAAAGACACAGCTGTAATGACTGTCCCATTTCGTAATAAGTAATGCTTCGTCTTTCAATATGTGTTATATCTTGACACAAAGAAGACAAAAATCCTCACCACTGGGCCCATAAGCAACACCATGATTAGAGGAGAAAAGATTGAAATTGTTGACAATTTCACCTTGGTTGGATCTACAATCAACCCCTTTGGTAGCAGCAGTCAAGATGTACCCTTCTCCAACACTACAATTTGAAGGCATTGGCTCTTCTGTCATCCTCATTCATTAGCCAACTTTCAGATGCATAGGAAGCAATTGAAAAGACCATGGCTTGGGTCAGGCAGTCACAATTTTAGACCTACATCTATTTTCCCCCCTCTTCTTAAAAAATATTATTAATTTTAATGAAAATTTACAGAGATTTTGGATTTCCATTCATTCATTGTTGCACTTTTCTCCCTACCCACCCCTCCCCCCAGTTCGCTCTTCTCTTTGAAAAGTAAAATTCCTTCATTGGTATACAATCCCCCCCAAGCCCACATCCCCCTGTCCTCACCCACCCACTGCCGCCTTACTGGGGATAGATGATATCTCATAGTTGGTTTTTATACCTATATCTTTCTTTGGAGAGGTTCTTGACAAAAGATTTCTCCAATGCAACACATTTTATTTTATTTTATTTTTTTTACTGTTGTGACCATGGTTGTTGACGTGGATCCAAGTGAAATATTAGTGCAGTGATGAGTAAACAAAAGTTTTCTTAATTTTTCATTAGGATTGGATTAATTGTGTTTTAGCACATTGTCTTTTCATTTCTTTCTCTCTTTACTCAGACATCCTCCATGATTTCCTGAAAGACATTTGGTAAGGTCTCAGGAAAGAAAGAAATATCAAACACTATTGATATTAAGAGGTATGTTGCTAAACACTTTGACACAGATGTGCCAAATGCAATAATGGTTAGCCTTGGTGGACAGTGTCTGGTGGAGCTCCCCGATTAAAACAAGCTTGGAAGCAGGAGTGGCATCCACTTCTGATATAGATTGCCCCTGGGAACTCTGAAATTAGAGAAATGATGGCAGCTATACAAGTGTTCAAGTCTTTTGTTTATAGGCTCACTATGAGTCCTCCACAACTCAATGGCACTTAACAACAACAACAACAACAACATTGCTATCTTACCAAAGGCAGAGAATTTTCATCTAACTCTTTGCATCTTCCCAGGGCACAAAGAGAAGAACTTTTCATTCTGTGGACACTAAACCAATATTGACTGAATTATCAAAGGAGTTTGAATTGCTCATTTGTTTGAGTGGTTGATTTACTTTCCCATCTTAGTGTATCATGAAGACATTGCAAAATTAAATCTGGTGAGATTACATTCATTTCCAACACAAAGATTTATTATCTAGATGAGATAGTTCATGTATTCTTAATGCAGAAAAACAGCCTCGTAGAAAAATATTTTGAAGAAGGGAAAGAAGGTGAGAGAAGAGGGTCATGAGAGAAAATTGACCCTGAAATTAAAATGAATAAATTTAACGTTTAGAAATACACACTTAATTGTGTGAAAAGTTAACATAAACAAAGAGATGTTTTAATCCAAGACCTAATAGGCAAGCAATAGTGTTTTTTTAAAACACTTTATAAGACATTTGGTAAATATAGCTTTGTCTCTCATGTTTCTTTGAACAAAGGATACCTTGAACTTCCAAAGAAGAAAAGAAAAATTTAACCATAAAATTTCTGGTTGTGAAGCCTATGTGAAGGCAGATAATATAAACATTACTGACTAATATTGAATGAACCATCTCATAGTTGACACTCCAGTAGAGTTTCGGAGATTATAAATCATACATGAGGAGATTATCCATTTTGTTCTTGTAAAGCAGCTGGCGGATCAATGAGGGACCATTTTTGAGTTAGCATGGCATGGGCCCTATGGCACTAGAGCTCCTTCCAACAACACTGTAAGCACAGATATTACATAATAGATAGTATTACATCAAGTCCTTTTAACTGATCCCTTTATGCTAGTACAGCTTTTCTCACATTGTAGCCACAAATTTCTCCCCAAACAAGTTTTCAACATGTCAATCACCTACTGTAAAAAGCCATTAGCTTTCTAATCTCTAAATAATAATAAACCTTAGTCTGGCATTAAAGTTCTTTTGCAGCATGATTCCTCTGTATCTTTCTAAACCTGTTTTCTAATATTTATTAATTCATGCTTTGACCCTTTCCCCAGTAATTCTTATCTCTCTCTTGAATTTAAATCATTGTTTATTTTGCAGCAATCTCTATCCCCTACCATGTGTATGCCAGCACACACATACACATCACAAACTCAAATGCAGTGATTTACAGAAAAGTTACCACTGTTTATCTGTCAAGTAAGTGTGGCTTGTACTTTTGTTCTAAAGCATTACACATGAAGTCTACAAAAGAAGCAGAAATCAGGACAAAGGGGCCAGGGCCATGAGCGTCTATCACAAAGGGCCAGAAGGATTGAGAATAGCACAGCCCCTCATTGCCCTAGAGCAGAAAGGAAATAAAGAGGCTGCACCCCAGCCCTATGGTGCCTCTAGAGCCACATCAGCAGCAAGAAGTTCATTTATTTGTTGTGGACTCATGGACTTTACTCACAGTTGTAATACTAAGAGTAGGATTTATTAGAAAAATAGGTTGGGGAGTGAGGGAGGCAAGAATATCTCACAATACAAGTTCAAGTGCAAAAGATGAATTGCATTTGGAAAGCCTGCTGTCAGGGACCTCTCAAGAGTACTGAAAAGTCACGATGTCAGTCCGTAGACTAAGGTGTGCCTGATCCAGGGCATGGTCTTCATAATTACTTGCTACGCATCTGAGAGCTGGACAATAACTAAAAATGATAGAAGGATAAATGCTTTTGAGTTGTGGTGCAGAGAAATGGGATGAACATCCTTTGAACTTCTAGGAGAACAAAGAGGCTCATCCTGGAGAGGGTGAAACCAGGCTGCTCACTGAAAGCAAAGATTTTGAAGTTCTGTCTCATACTTTGGGAACATAGCCAGGAAAGACAAGTCCTTGCAAAAGGTCATCATGCTTGGAAGGGTGGAGGGATAGCACAAGAAAAGAAGACCCAGGATAAGATGGATTGACTAAGTGACTGGAAAAATGAGATTAGGTCTATTGGAGATGATGAGATTGACTCAGGATAGGGCAGGGTTCAGAGCTAATGCAAATAGGGTCGCTATGAGTCACAGGCAACTCGCTGGCACATAACAAGTCCAGGTTTAGTCTGGCAGTCCCAAGCCAGATTAACAGCAAAACACAATTCCTTAATCAATAGAAGTTCTGGGTTTAATTCAGCAGTCAAATACAAATCATCTAGCATTATTCCTCAGAGCAGTTATAAATCAGCTTCTCCTTCGGTCCTCTAGCAAGAAGAGCAAAACCTTTAACTGTTGCCTTTATTTCAGGGCTCCTTTGGTTACAGCTTTGCCTAGTTTCCCCACAGCAATGCCATAGTCTTTCTCCCACTATCACCAGGGTCTTTTTCCAGTCTGCCTCAAGTCTTGCCACTCAGTGTGGGAAGCACTCTCTCTCACATACTTTTTTCCTAGTCCCACAGCTGTTGATGATTTTCATGACCATGTGTATGCAGCTACAGTAGCTAGAGATCAGAGGGGGCTAAGGTAAGGACTGAAACCAAAAGCCAACTTTAGGTTAACACCTCAAAAGTATTTCTTCCCATTATCACCCCATTCTCAAAATATGCATACTATCCCAAACCCAGCTGAAACTTGGTGTCCTCCCACAAACAACTTCTCTCAGATTCTAAATTTTATGGGAAAGATCAGCAGGTCTTTTCTTTGGTATAGTGGTTGGTGGGTTAGAATCACTGACCTTTCAGTTAGTAGGTAAGTGCTTAACCACTGTTCTGCAAGGATTCTAGCAGCATACTTCCAATACTAGACCACACAATTATATCTTACTGACTTTAAGGTAAAAAGGAAAAAAAAGGCAAGAGAAATAAACACACAAATATTTGGAAGGGCACTGAGACCAATAAATAAGAATATCAATAAAGGCCTTTGTTTTCACTTAGAGAAGTATTTTGTATTTAGGTCACTACTAGCTTGCAGTCATTATTTGCAAAAGATTGTTTCTTTAGTTTTCCTTTTACCAGGAACACCTTAGAAAATGGCTTGAAAGTTAGGTTGCTTTGTCCAAATTTGAAATTGATGAATATGGAAGTGTAGCAAAAGGATGTAGAAAAAAAAATACATTTTTTCACAGAATACAGTATCCTTGCATTGTCCCAAAGCCACAGTGCTTGACACACTCTTTTCAATAGCCATGTAGGCAAACCTGCAAAGATTTATGTGTGTAGTACTTGATTCCATTTGGCCTTCAATGCCATTTGATTAACAGTCTTCCCCTTGAGCCTCTGCTACTAAAAAAAGAACTCAAAGTTTAATCCTCCAATTCCTGGAAAACATATTTTATTCCTAAAACAAAACAAAAATTCAAAATGGGAATCACGAAAGAGAGAGAATAAACCTCATTAATTAGTAACATTTTCCTCCCCAACCCTTTAATAAGGAGACTTGATTAAAAGAGGAAAGCCTACCTCAACTTTTGCAGGTAGGTAAGGAGGCCTAGGTACCCCAGTTGCCTGGAGACACTTAACAGCAGGCACTGAGCTTTTAATGAAAATCAGGTTGAGCAGCGTGGTAGCAGGAAGCTGCCCAAACTGCGGTCTGGCAGAATAAACTGCTCAACTGGCAGCTCTGCACCTTCTCTAATCAAGAGCTCAAATATCCCCATGATGCCTCAGAATTGTTCTCAAAACCTATACTGATGCATAAGAAGGTTTAAAAAAACACCAATACAGCCACTAACTAATTTTTCAATTCTGCTCATAGGGCAAAGGAGATTCTTTTATGACCCCTGCAGTGATTAATTTATGCCCTGAAGCATAAGATTTGATTACTGCTCTCTTAGCATGTATAACTTGTGAGCCTTATTGCTGGTCATAAAATTATTCAGCCACCATAGTTCGTTCAATGGCCTCCTGAGGCAATAAGTTCAACTATCTGACACCTGCTGGTAAAGATATATAGGCTGACATTAGCCTCAAGTTTACCTGCTACTTGTTTTATCAGTATGTACATGCTTGATGTAAGTGATTTCTAAATTCCTAGAAAATTACTATAACCCATTTTTTAAAAGAAAGGATTGGGAAAATAAGTTGTCTGTGAAAATCTTAGAAGACTGTTATTCACCAGTGATCTCATGAAATGGAATCTTTTAATTGAAGTGAATGTTCTGATTTAGTTGGAAATCTTTTGGGTTTTCCACTCTTGTTTAAAATCTTTATAAAACACATTAGTCCATGTTTCTGGCTCAGTAAGTACAGTATAGTGTGCTGAGTATAATTAATACTTCTCTGATAGCTGTAACCCCCAGAGTATCTCGAAATCTCTGTACTGAACATTAATTATGATGCTACAGAGGGTAGGAGTTGAAGATATTGTTAAGTTTGCAGTGCTAAAATCATGGAACAAATCCTAGAATTATTTATGTTGTTTGCTTTAGTGTTCTACCTTTAAAGTTTACTTCATTCCACAAAAACTCTTGGGATTTTTAAGACTGGGCAGGGCTTCAGAACCTAGGGTCACTGAGTCAGAGTCAACATAAATGCAACTAACAACAACAAAACTACACATCTCATAGAGTATTAACAAAATAAAAGGGAAAATAAAACAAAATAATTCAGTGCAAAGCAAAGGGTGAATAACAGACAATGAACACACAAAAAAGATAACGTACTTTCAAAAATGTACTCAATAATTGTATAAATGAGTCACAAAATGTGGCCAAAGCAGAAAGGAAAACAGGACCAACCCCAAAAGCCATGATGTTTAAGAGATTAAATACAAGTACAACACACACACACACACACACACATATACCTATACATATATACATACATTCATATATAAATATATATTAAGTGCTTTTGAGTCATAGACAACATATAGCGACCCTATAAACCAAAAACCAGAACACTTGTATAACTTTCGTTGTTTCTTTATGTTCATAGAGCTTCCAGAGGCAAGCCATTTTGGAAGTGGATGCCATTATTTCATATGTATGTGTACACACACATACAAACACATAACACACACACGAAACAGTAAATTAATTCAGTGGTAAACATCCTGCATTCCATATCCCATGAAGGAGAACCTTTTCAGCCATCACAACTCATTGTAGCCACCACCTGTCTGTCTGCAGATGTTTGAAAGCTAATCAAACAGACTAGGAAGAAATACTGTGGTACTATGGGGTTTTGTTGTTCAAAATGGTTTTTCTAGCCATCAGTTTTGACTTTGACTGCAAGACTAAGAGAACTTAAAATAAGGTGTGGATAAACTAAACATTGTAGGAATGGTTAATTTTTACCATCTTACTCAGTTAAATTGAGTGGATTCAGCAATAAAAGTAGAAATCTCACTATCAGCAAGGAAGAGGATGCAGAGAGAGATTATCTCTTGGAGCCAGACAGATGCACAACTCAGACTGGGACCTACATGCTCAGCACCTTCGGCAGAGAACCAGAGACCCACATGAATCAGAGGTGACTTAGAGACTGCAGTCCTACAAAGCCATTGGTCCAAGATTGCTAGAGGACAGAGGGAAGATTTCATAGTAGGAAGGGCAAAAGGAACTTTTTAACATTGACACAAGCTGTGGACTAAAAGTTAAAGGGCCTGTCAGCACACTTGAGAAACTATCAAGATTGATGAATTGTATCCTGTTGAGAACCTCAATTGTAATATGTTAACTTCCCTAATAAATCCAGTGACAATGAATATGGTTCTGTGAAATTTGTGTAGCCATTGCAACTGATTTTAGACACAACCTTGCTTGCAGAAACTGAAGAAGAGCTAAAGTGCTTGCCGCCAAAGGTCAAGAACTGTAGTCTTCAAAAGGTATTGAACTTAACATTAAGAAGACAAAGATTCTCACCCTGGGCCAATTGACAGCACCATGATAGATGGAGAAGAGATTGAGGTTGTTAACAATTACAGCTTGCTCGGCCCCACAATCAGCACTCTTAACACCAGCAGTCAGGAAATCAAGAGACAAACTGCATTGGGAAAAATGTGCTGTCAGGGACCTCTTCAGAGTACTGAAAAGCAATGATGTCTAGAGACTAAGATGTGCCTAATCCAGGCTATGGTCTTCACAATTACTTATTATGCTTCAGAGAGTTGGACAAAGACTAAAGATGACATAAGGAGAATCAATGCCTTGGAGTTTTGGTGCTGATGAAGAGTCTTGAACATACCATGGACCTCCAAGAAAACAAGTAAGTCTGTCCTGGAGAGGGTGAAAGCAAGTTTCTCCTTGGAGGCTAGGATTTGGAAGCTTCATCTCACATACTTTGGACACATGGCCTAGAAAAGATGGGTGGAGGGATAGTGCAGGAGAGGAAGACTCTTGAGGAGATGGATTCATACAGTGATTGGGGCAGTGGGGGTTGGTGTGTCAGAATTAGTGGGACTGGCTCAGGACAGGTCATGATTCAGAACTGTACATAGAGTCACTATGTGTCACATATGACTCAACAGCACATAACAACAACAACAACAACAATTAGAGCAGTGCAATTGGAATTGGAATTAATAGGAGTGGATGTTGGGTCCATGGGAACTGATTGGTTTTGTAGATGTTGCTGTGAGCACTCTTCCCCATTGTGAAGGTAATAGAGGGAAGCTATGGCTATCCCCATGCTACCCCCAGTCTTTTAGAAAAACTTACCAATCCCCCTGCTGAAAAAAAGGTTTTTATATGCACAGAGATTTAATCTTTAGAACATCTCATGCACCAATTTTATCCACTTTAGATTGTGCATTTCTGGTTGTATTTGGTAGTCTCTTTATACCTTAGAGTAGCGCTTCTAAGGTTGATCCAAGTTTTTCTTTTATGAATGTTATGGTGATGGGCTTTACTCCCAGATCTCTGATCCAGCTTGAGTTGATTTTTGTGTATGGTGTGAGATGTGGATCCTGTTTCAGCTTTCTGCAAGTGGAAGTTCACTGTTGCCAGCACCATTTGTTGAAGAGGTTATCATTTTCCCATTTGATAGCTTTGATTTCCTTGTCAGATATAAGTTGGTCATAGATAGCTGAACTTCTTTTTCTTTTCTGGCAATGCTTCGGGGTGTGCCC
>NW_006399757.1:5581279-5589189 GCF_000299155.1 Elephantulus edwardii | reverse complement strand
AATTCTGTTCCATTGGTCTGTGTGCCTGTCATTGTATCAGTACCATGCTGTTTTGATTACCACTGCTGTGTAGTAGGTTTTGAGTTCAGGGAGTGCTATGCCTCCAGCCTCATTTTTATTTCTCAGAACTTTTTTCAGAAAACCTATGGACTGGGAACAAACATTTGGTAATACCATCTCCGACAAGAGTCTTATAACAAGAGTTTACAGAATATTCCTGGACCTCCACAAGAAAAAGACTGATAACCCAATTACAAAATGAGCAAAAGATATGGAAAGAATTTTCACAGAGGAAGATATTTAAATGGCAAACAGACAGATGGAGAAATGCTCTGAATAACTGACAAGAAGTGAGATGCCAATCAAAACCACAATGAGGTACCATCTCACTCCAATAAGAGTGGCAAAGTTTAACAGGGCAGCAAGCAATAAATGTTGGAGGGGATGTGGTGAGAAAGGAGCTCTTATACATTATTGGTGGGATTGTAAAATGGTGTAACCATTCTGGAAGGCAGTTTGGAGCTTCCTCAAAAAGCTAAACATAGAAATTCCATATGACCCAGGTATTCCACTACTTGGAATAAAGGCTGAGAATATGAGAACTGAGGCACAAACTGAGATTTGTATACCAATGTTCATAGCAGCATATTCACCATTGTAAGGACATGTAAACAGCCTAAATGTCCAACCACAAATGAATGGATTGAGAAATTATGGTACATTCACACAATGGAATATTATGCGACAAACAGGAGCAAAAACTTAGTAAATGATTACCTAACTTGGGAGGGACTGGAGATCATTATGCTGAGTGAACTAACTCAGTCCCACAAGGACAAATATTGTATAAGATTGTTTTTGTAGAATGAGTGTAAGGATCCAGGAAGGGTGGGAGAGGCTGGAAGCAGAGGGATGTTGATGTTCAGGGCAAAGAGGTTATTAATCATTGGGTTGTGCAATTTGATGGGGGGGCAAGAGCAATTGAAAGAACTTGTTCTAATTTGTATTAGAACTTTGTAAACAAACTAGTGGAAATAAAAAACAAAACAAACAAATAAACAAACAAAAAACCACTTTACCATCTACTTTCCAAACTTAGCCAACGAACCACAAGAGTTCAATCTGTAACCACTTGGAGATGCCACAGAACCTGGCTGCATTTATTTGAATTGTACATGAAGTAACAATGACATTATCATGGCCTTTAATAGCAACAACACAAAAAAAATTACTGGCTTAAGATGAGCACAGTATTTCAGCCTTGGTTGTGAGTATAGAAAGGAATGTTGGGCATTTGGACTAGGACCCCTGAATCAGTAGAAATACAGTGGAGTCTGTGATTTGAAAATTAAAATTAGGTCCTGTATGATGTCAATACTACTGTTCCATAGATATGTTAAAACAAAATATAGAAGCTATCAAGGTTTTCTATAATTTTTTTTCATGGAGCTCTGGTGGCGTATAAAAGTATAGCAATAATAAATGTATTTTCTAAAGCATTTTTCAGTGAGTTATCATGCTACTAATCTTAAGGCTGTGCCTTTCTGGTTGTTTAAATCTACCAGTGGCTCCAAGGGAAAAGGATGTGCAATCTTCTCTCTTTCCATCTATAGCCATTGAAACCCATTGGCAGGTCTGCTCCAAGTTGTTCCAGCATGAAATCAATGAGGCTGGGTTGGTTTTGGTTTTTATTTTTTTCTTTTTAATAGCCTTTTCACTATAAGCTAATGGTATAACATCAATTCCTCAAAAAAAATTCTGCAAAGGTAATTCTATGAAGTAGGATCAGAAAAATATGTATACTAGGCAAATCTCTAAGGGTAAAGTTTCAAACATCTAGATAGACAAAAGAAGAACAACATATATTTTAAGCAATCTTCTTACATTTTTATTGAGTGAATAAATTGATAGGCTTCAAATTCTGTATATCCAGTTATTTTCCTGAGTGGCAAAAGAATGAATAATTATTTTATAGACTATCATTCGATCCTGTGTTAATAAGATTATTCAAAATGTAGGACACATCCTTTGTAATAGTATGTTATAAATATTTTCAGTTTCAAATTTAAATTATTTTACATTTGCATATTCATATAAGAATATGCATTAAATTATTTAAGGCTCTATGCTTTGTATCTCAGCAAAGTTTCATGCATTGATCATTGTCAAAAAGAAAAAAATGCTTACATCTATAATAGTTAAGCAATTATTCTAAATCATATCAAAATAAAGAATAAGAAAGAAATTTTGAAAGTTAATTGTTTCTATAATTTATTTCTTTTTTGAAGTAAGTCATAGAACGGAAGAGGTACAAAGTTAGTCTGTTCTTCGGAAAAGAAGAAGTTGAGGTTTAGGGGGGTTATGAGACTTTCTCAAGGTCAAAAGGTAATGCATCTGAGTTAAACCCTTGAACCAATGTTGATCTTTCACATGCCAACTATTTTCTTCACATTATCTTTAAAACTATCACTGTTCAATATAAAATAGGACAACATTCAGATCTGTTGTACATAGGGTCATTATGAGTCATAGCCAGCTTGATGGAACCTAACAATACAACATTCAAATTAACTTATAGAGCCCAACATTATTGTAAAACAACCTAAGGTTGCTTAAGTTAAACAACCTATCTATAAGAACACAGGGGAAGCCTACTCAGTAAACAGACATTGAAGAGTAACAATATGGTATTTACAGGTGTGAGCAACAGGACAGGATGCAATAATAGTTAACAGTGAAAATTTCCATTGGGCAGACAGTAAGGACAGACATGCATGTATAATATAACCTTATAACAAAATCAGAAGAATATTTTAAAACATTTCAACAATTTATAAAATGTCAAAAATTAAGGGTGTGATATTCTAAATACATTTTGAGCTCTTTTGGCTAAGTAATTCTAGAAACTGGGTCTACGAGAAGCACAAGAGCGTAGAAATGTCCAATTTGTTGAGCAATTACAGTGAAGACCCTTGTAAATATATAGAATGTGCAGCGAGAGAGATGAAATGCCGGAAAGAAAGATGAAAATCAAGGATACACCCAAGTCTCTGGATTAAATAGTAAGAATTTATCTCCCAATTATTAATCACTAAAGATATTATTCTTTATTTTAGGGAGCTCTGGTGGCACAGGGAGTTGAGCTAATAACACAAAGGCTATGTCGCTCTGCAGGGGAAAGATAGGTAATTTCCTTTCATGCAATTTACAGGCTCTGAAAACTCACTCAAGGGTGAGCTATGAGTAGATTGCACCTTGATATCCATGACTGAGAGTATACTAATTTTTAAATAATTAAAGGGATTTAATAAAAGTTAATGTCTTTGAATTCTGGTGTTGTTAATGACTATAAAATACAGTATTGCTTGCTAGAAGGAACAAATC
This sequence comes from Elephantulus edwardii, assembly GCF_000299155.1. Taxonomy (NCBI): domain Eukaryota; kingdom Metazoa; phylum Chordata; class Mammalia; order Macroscelidea; family Macroscelididae; genus Elephantulus; species Elephantulus edwardii. Next base: position 5,585,805 of record NW_006399757.1, on the reverse strand, counting down.
AGTCTTGGAAGAAACAAAGCCTGAACGTTTTTTAGTAGGGACAGTAGTGATACTTCATCTCACACATTGTGGAGATGTTATCAGAAAGGACCAATTTCTGGAGAAGAACATCATGCTCGGAAAGGTACATGGTCAGTGAAAAAGAAGATCCTCAACATGACAATAACTGTCATAGTACTGCAACAACAGGTTCAAACATCTCAGTGATTGTGAGAACAGTGCAGGACAGGTACAGCTTAGTTTGGTTATATAAGGGTCACTGTAAGTCAGAACTGAGTTGACAGCGCTTAATAACACGCGGACTTAGGAAGACCTGATGGCACAGTGGTTAAGCAGTAAGCAGAAATCTGAAGATCACTTCCAAATCACTAGCTCATCCCCAGGAGAAAGGTGTAGCATTCTGCTTTAGTAAATATTTGCAGCTTCAGAAACGCTGTGGGGTAATTGTACTCTATCCTCCAGGATCACTATGAGGGGAGTTTGACTTGATGTCAATGGGTTTTGTTTGAATATAGTCAAAGAGCTCTGGCAGCCTAGTGGCGAGAATCTGTACTTCAATCCCAAAAGCACACAGTTCAAATCCACCCACTGCCCTATAAGAGGATGAGAAATCTCCACTTGTGTAATATACTGCCTCAGAAACCCACTAGAGGGTCAGAATACAACAGCAAGTTCGCATATTTGGTGGACACGGTATTGCTATTTGTTGTTGTCAATTCATTCAGGATTGGCAGCAACCTTGTGGGTGAACTCACATAGAATCTCTATTCTTGCTGTTACTAAGCAAGTGTGAGAGTGAATTTATGGTAGAAAGCCCTTGTTGAACACTAACAAAGAACACAAGCGTCTTCACATTTTAACCATTCCAAGATAATTTTACACATACCAGCATCAAGTTTTAATCCTCAACACTAAACTATTCACAAGGAATTCTCCACATATTGAAAGCAAGGATATTAACAGAAAGAGTAACATTAGACACATGGAGTGCCTAACTGCCAATAGGACCTGACTAATCCTGGTGTCATATGCATAGTTCCATTAATGATAAATTAGTGCTATATGTACTCAAATCAAAACAAGGTTCCTTATACCATCTGATGTTGCATGGTCACTTGTCATCTCATGCTCAGACATTCCATTTCTACTAAGGTCCCATGGAGAAGCTAGTGGATTTGAACTGCATGCCTTCAGAATGACAGCACAGCTTATTGCCACTAGGCCACCAAGATATTTTTCATAGACTAGTTAACTGTGTTTCATTGATTATGCAAAGGCATTTGACTGTGTGAATCATAACAAACTGTGGCTGACTCTGAGAAGAATGGGAATCCCAGAACATTTAATCGTACTAACGGGAAACCTATACATGGACCAAGAGGCAGTTGTCAGAACAGAGCAGGGTAACACTGCATGGTTCAAAATTGGGAAGGGTGTATGCCAGGGATGTGTCCTATCTCGATACCTCTTCAACCTGTATACAGAGCAGATTATCCGAGAGGCTGGGCTCTATGAGGAGAAGTGTGGCATCAGGATTGGTGGAAGATCTATTAACAATCTGCGTTATGCAGATGACACAACCCTGCTCGCTGAAACTGAGGAAGACCTCATGCACTTGCTGCAGAGGGTCAAGGACTGTAGCCTTCAGTATGGACTGAGGCTCAATGTCAAGAAGACAAAGATTCTCACAACTGGACCAATTGGCAGCATCAGGATGGATGGCAAAGAGATTGAGATTGTTCACAGCTTCAGTTTGCTCGGCTCCATGGTCAACACTCTTGGCACCAGCAGCCAGAAAATAAAAAAAACGTATTCCAATGGTAAAATCTGCTGTTAGGGACCTCTCTAAAGTACTCAAAAGCAACGTTGTCTCTCTGGAGACTAAGGTGCACCTGATACAGGCCATGGTCTTTGCAATCACTTGTTATACATCAGAGAGTTGGGCAATGACTAGGGAGGATAGAAGGAGAATTGATGTCTTTGAGCTGTGGTGCTGGAGAAGAGTATTGAATGTACCATGGACTGCCAAGAAAACAAACAGATTCATCTTGGAGAGAATTAAACCAGGCTGCTCCTTGGAGGCAAGGATTCTGGGGCTTTGTCTGACATACTTTGGACATGTTGTAAGGAGAGACAGGTCCTTGGAGAGGGATGTCATGCTTGGGAGGGTGAAGGGACAGTGCAGGAGGGGAAGACCCTCTATGAGATGGATTGATTCAGTGACTGGGGTAATCAGGATGGGTGTGTCAAAGGCAGTGCGATTGGCACAGGATAGATCAGGGTTTAGGACTGTTGTATGTAGGGTCACTATGAGTTGCAAACGACGGCACATAACTACAACAACAAGTTAACTTGTCAAAGTTGATAAGCTTTGTTCTCAAATGCCAGTGATCATAGCATGATTCTTCTACAGGGGTTTGGAAAAATATTTCCCCACCATCTACATTTTGGAGACACTTCAAATAATAATAGGCTCAATTACTAGAGCAGTTTGCACTGGAGTATTACTTCTGCAAAGCCCTTTCTTGATCTGTGAAGCCTCATGTGTTACTCAGTAAATTGACTGCTACAGAAAACGGAAATATGGTAGAGGTTGTCTCACAAATCCAAATAAGTCAACCACGCTGTGTGCAACTAAGATCTCCGAGGACTATATTAAGGAACAGAGTAGGAGTGTTGACATAGCCCAAAGGCAAGTCTATGAAGATGCACTGTCGATCTTATTAGGTGAAAGCACACTGTTTCTGGTAATCCTTGCAAATTGTTACAGAGACAAAAGCATTTTTCCAGATCAATAGCTGTGCATCAGGTCCAAGCAGCTATGTTGATTTTCTCCAATAAAAGCACCACATCTGCAACTACAGCTGCAATTGGAATCACCATCTGATTATGTTTAAGATAATTCATAATCATTCTCTACAACAAATTCATCTTTTTCAAAGGCTGTACAAGTGAATTAAAAAGGGAAGGAGTGGAAATCACCATTGCTATATATTTCTCATCTTAGATGGTATAGCCTTACTATGCAATTTCTCTACGGATGCAGTATTGCTTCATGATCCTGTCAAGGTATAAAAGTTTCAGAAAATTACACATGTCTTTTCAGCCAGAGCAGTCCTCATTTCATGACTTAGTTCATGAGGTATGGAATCTAATAGTTGTTACGTAAATATATTCCAACAAATCTGAGTTAATCATAACAGAGTATGTGCATTGATCTACTAAGGAGAAAATATATATTTATTTACCCAAAATTCCATTATTTATCAGGATTGACATCTCAGGCATAGTTAACATTTGTATAATCCTGAACATGAGTATATCCTTAAATTTTGTGGTGTAAGTGCCCTCACAGCACTGTAGTTAAGACATTAGGCTATTAGCCAGAAGGTTGGTGGTTCGAACCTGTCAGTCACTCTGTATGAAGTAAAATGAACCCATCAGATGAAGTGTTTGCTTTCATAATAACATACAGCCTTGGAAATCCCTGCTGAGTTGTAGAGTCAGATTTGACTTGGGGATTGTGGGTTTGAATCCCTAACGTGCTGCATTCTAGTCTCAACCCTTTGTCAGCTGTGAATAGAATTCCTCACTTAGACTGGTGGTTTACTGTGTAATACGGGGTTCTTAAGAAGTAGCATAAATTTTGACACAATATTAAATAATGCTCAAAACAACTTTCTTCCTAATAGATAGTCACCCTAGTAAGTGGTGACATAAATGAAGATGGAGATAGGATGATTGAATTTTGCATAATCAATTACTTACTCATTTCAAATACATTTTTTAAGAGACATAAAGGCAGGTTATACACATGGATTTCACCTGATGGTATGCATAGGAATCAGATTGATTACATCTGTGGAAAAAACCACTGGAGAAGCTCAATATCAACTGTGAAAATGAGACCAGGAGCTGATTGTGGAACAGACCACGAACTACTCATATGCAAGTTCAAGCTGAAGCTGAGTAAAATCAAACTGAATCCACAGGAGCCAAAATATGACTTTGATTTCATCCCACCTGAATTTCAGAATCATCTCAGGAACAGGTTTGAGGCCTTGAACACTAATGAGCGAAGACCAGATGAGTTGTGGGAGGATGTTAAAAGTATCATCCAGGAAGAGTGCAGGAGGTCATTACAAAGACAGAAGGAGAAGAAAAGACCAAAATGGATGTCAGAAGAAACTCTGAAGATTGCACTGGAACGTAGAGAAGCCAAAGCACAAGGAAAGATTCAAGACACTAAAGAGCTGAACAGAAGATTTCAAAAGGCAGCACAGAAAAAAAAAAAAGGAATGACAAAGCAAAATATTACAACGAAAGGAGCAAGGAGCTAGAGTCAGAAAGTCAAAAAGGCCGAACTCTTTCAGCATTTCTTCACTTGATCTTAGCCAAAAGGCCGAGAAGCGATCGTTCAGCATTTCTTAAACTCAAGGAACTGAAGAACAAATTCAAACCTCGAGTTGCTACAATCAAGGGTGCTTTGGGCAGAATATTAAATGATCCAGGAGGTATCAAAAGAA
>NW_006399757.1:5574641-5579954 GCF_000299155.1 Elephantulus edwardii | reverse complement strand
CTGTGGTGCTGGAGAAGAGTATTGAATGTACCATGGACTGCCAAGAAAACAAACAGATTCATCCTAGAGAGGGTTAAACCAGGCTACTCCTTGGAGGCAAAGATTCTGAGGCTTCGACTGACATACTTTGGACATGTTGCAAGGAGAGACAGGTCTTTGGAGAGGGACATCATGCTGGGTAGAGTAGAGGGACAGCGCTGAAGGGGAAGACTCTCTATGAGGTGGATTGATTCAGTGACTGGGGTAATCAGGATGGGTGTGTCAGAGACAATGCGATTTGCACAGGATAGAGCAGGGTTTAGGGCTGTTGTACATAGGGTCGCTATGAGTCGCAAACGACTCGACGGCACATAACAACAACAACAACAACAACAACAGTAAATGGCCAGAATTCCCTGGGAGGAAGCATAGAGAAAGAGTTACCGTAGAGTCATGGCAGTGGAGCAAAGTTTGCCTGATGGAGGATTTGGTCTCCCACTGAATAAAGAACCCTAGCTTTGCAAACTGTCTTAGCCTGGAAAGGCATGACTCTCTGAACGGTATGGCCTCCATACTTACAGATTTTGTTGTTAGTGTTTTGTTAGGGCATTTTTTTTTCCTTTTTCACACCAAATAATATTTACTAATTTACCATCTCTTTTGCTCCTATACGTTGCATAATAATCTACAACCAAATAAATCCATGTAGATTAACTACTTGCTACTTTTTACCAATTTATCCTTGCTGCTTTCCACAGGAATTACTCTCATCTTACCTCTAGAGATAAGCATGACTACCTGAACTTTGCCTTTCATAATTCCTATCTCCTTGGTGAATGCAGGGAACTCATCTCAATGGTAATATTCCCCACTATTATCTATGGCTTATAGTGGCATTCAGCTCATTAATATATTTTTTTCAATGCCTTGTGTGCTGCCTCTGAGAGTTTACTGCATAAAACATGGGGAGCTGTTTTCACGGATATTAAAGAAAAACCAAAACAGCACAAAGGATAATTTTAGAAAGAGGCTATCACTTCTGAAGCTAACTCAATTAAAGGTAGGAAGACGTTGAAGTTTTCAGAATCAAATAAGCTCATTGGAGAGACTAGACTCGGACCTGCTGGTGTGGGAATCACTGAGGAGAAGCAACTGGGCTAGTTCCCAGGGTGAAAAAAAATGCTGAATACTGAAACCAATTTCTACTGCCAAGATGAAAAACTATTGCAAGTGATATACTGACAAATGCACCAAGCAAAAAGATCCCGACCCCTCATTCAAGCACTTCTATGCCCTGTTTTCTAAAAAAGCAAAATTGAACTCCCTGTCATCAAGTCAAATCCAATCCACAGTAAGCTTCCATTGTCTCTGAGGCTCTAAGTCTTGACAAGGTGAGACTGCCTGTCTTCCTTCCGTATGGAGGCTTCACTTCTAGTTTGCAGTGCAACATGCTATGCACAACACCATCCTATTGCCGGAGCCTTCTTAACCAAGAACCTACCTGTGAAGTGGATGAGAGTTTAAAGCATCCTAGCCCAGCCTCACAAGTCAGAGTAAGGAAGAGTGCCTTTCAAGTGAAGAGACAGTAATTTGATAACCAGCACACACATATTTGATGTGAAGAAAGCCCAATCACAGAAAAAAAATCATGCAATATCAAGAATAAGTTTTAGTCACAGCCAACACTTTAACTAGCTGTAAGAATTTAAGAGGTAATTTCACTTTTCTGAACATCAGTTTCACTTGTAAAAAAATTACTATAACAATACCACCCATGCTTTCCACACAGGAGGCATAATGTCGGTGAAAGTACTTTGAATAAGTATAGAGTACTAAATAATCACAAGCTTGTTCCACTATTATTAGCCATTCTAAATGGAGGCAGAAAAATAATGGATGAATGAAACTCAAATAATCTTAAAATCTTCTTTTAGATGGTTTTGTACGCTTTGCTATTCACCCAATATTTTCAATGCACATACAAAATACAGCAGTAAACCCAATGTCTAGTCTCTTAAGTGAGTAAGGAGTTATGCCGCCAGCCCTAAGACCGGTGGCTCAAAGGATGGGCTCCTCCTGTGTTATTTCTAGTCTCTAAAAATCCAATGGACATGACAACAGTCCAGAATAAGAGCTGCATAGCAAAGTGGACTGGGAGGCAGGAGGGATAGAAGAAATTGTGCAACAGTGAAAGAATCTTTTTAAAGAGAAAAGCAAACAGTGGGGGGGGGGAGGTAGGGAGGAAAATGTGCAACAATGAATGAATGGAAATATAAGTTTTTTGTAAACTTTTGTAAAAATATCAATTAAAAAATTTAAAAAACAACCCAAAGGAGAGTCATCTAAGAGTTAAAACTCTACAGCACACAGCAGCACAACAAACAGTAATGTGACTCCAAAGACAGTTGTTGTTGTTATGTACTATTAAATCACAACCAACCTATAGATGACCTTCCAGTGGGTTTTCAGAGGCAGTAAATATCACGGGAGGAGATTGTTCATCTTTCTCCCAAGGAGCAGCTGGTGGATTTGAACCAGGTGCCTTCAGATAGACAGTGCAGTTTCTAACCTGTGGCCACGAGAGATAGTTGTTATGAGAGGATGGTAGCTATGAGAATGATGAGCTGTCATCAATTTAGCTTATTCCTCAAAGGAACACCAATGTGAATAACAGAAAAAAGTCATATACCATTTACTCATCTTATGATGCTCTTGCTAGTTCTGATCTACAATATACCAAAATACACAAAGAAAGCTGGTTTTGAAAATTGGTGTGCAGGAAAAAGTTGGCCAAGACAAAAAAAAAAATAAATAAAAAAAAGAAAAGAAGAAGAAAGACATAATAAAACATGTATTAAGGAGAATTGTTTTGCATTGCTTTGCTTTTTACATATGACTCATAAATATTTATTTGGAAAAGAGATAGACAATGCATAAATCAAGGTATATAACTCAATAACCTTGTAAACAAGGAAAACACAAAATTAGAGATGTATAGCAGAGGCTTTGGGATAATAAGAAGATTCAGAAGTTCATTAGAGGCAACCTAAAGTGAATGGACTTATTATTGAATTGAAGCTCTGCTGAATTAAACAGCACAATTTCTCTAAAAGCATGTGAAGACTCATTCATTCAGCCAACAAATACATGTTCTCCTCTTTATGACAAAAGTTAAGTTTTATAGATGCAAAAGGGAGCAAGATGTTAGATAATCACACAGTTGATTATAACACAAATAATTGCTAAAATGCAGTGGAAGAACTACTAACTTTACCTGAAGGCTGTAGGAAAATATACCCAAATGTGACATGCAAACTGAATCTCAAAAATGTAGATCACTTTGCTATTTAAAAAGTGTTGAAAGACAGTAAAGAAAAAGACAGCTGCACTGCAAAGGCAGAGAGTCATGAATGGCACCAACATATTAAGGCAACAATAAGAAGTTCTGTGTTGCTGGAATTTAGGATGCAAGGATGAAGCTGGAGAAGAAATTACAGCCAGTGAATGAAAGGACTTGTTCTAAGGCTAACACATTTGGGCTTGATTTTGTGAGTAGTAGCCCAATGACAGTTGTAATAGGGAAATAAAATAATCTGATTTCATAACTTTAGTATGATAGTAATATAGAATTCTGATAGTAATATAAAATTTAAATTTTATTGGCAAGAGAGCAGAATCAAGGGGAACTATTGCAATAGTCCAGGTAAAAGATAATTAGAGCTTAAATTCTACAAATATGCTACAAGAAAGAAGATTCTAATCTGGACGTAGTCGTTACATACAATTAATAAGTTATATGTACAAGTAAAAGGCAAAGTTGAAATATAATTTAGAGGTTTTTAAGACTGGGATATTAAGAATTTAAAGAGTTAGAAGAGGAATAAGCAGGGGAAAGTGAATATATACAGTCTTGTTCATTTAACAACCTGTGAAATAAGATGTTTTGTGATTTGGATATTGTATGAACACCATATTATTTGCCAACAGTCTCCAGAATGCTATATAGTTGCATTCTTAAATCTATCCTTAAATTGGAACAGTTAAGTATTGTTCATATCTAACGTCAGTTAATCAAATGTTTGTCTTAGTATATGGTATATATACTATGTATATGGATGTGTTATACTGTGTATGTATGCTATATATATATATATATATATGCTTAGACATGAATATAACTATAGCTTAATGCCTACAACTAGCAATTTTATACATCTAAATATCTAGTTAATGATTTTGTCTTGCGTGGATCCACAATCGACATCCTTGGTGGGACGTTGATTGTGGACCCAATCATGAAACAAGGAGATAGTGCTTTGGGCAAATTTTCTGTCAGACACTTCTCCAAAATACTGAAAAAGTAATGGTGCCAGTTTAAAAACAAAGGGGTGAGTGATTCGGGCCATGGGATTTTCAATTACTTGTATCTGACAGCTGGACAGTGAACAAGAATTGCAGAAGAGTGTATGCCTTTGAGTTATGATGTTGGAGAAGCATACTGAATATCCCATGGACTGCCAAAAAAAAAAAATGAACAGGCATTTCTTGGAAAAGGTAAAGCCAGAGTGTTCCTTGGAGGCAAGGATGGCAAAATATCATCTCTCATACAATTAATATATTGTTAGGGGAGTCTATTATTTAGAAAACGATATCTTTCGTGGAAGGGTTGAGGGTCTGTAAAAGAGTAAGACCCCCATCAAGATGCATTCACACTATGACTGCATCAATGGGCTCAAGCGTATCAGACGTAGTGAGGCTGACATGTGATAGGACAGGATTCAGTTTGTTATTCATGGGATCATTATGATTCGTACTCAACTTGATAGCACCTAACAACTACAACAAGAAGCAATCTGGTGGGCTAGTGGTAAGGACTGCAAACCTGAAGGCACACATTTTGAAACCATCAGCTACTCTGCAGAAGAAAGATGGGCACTCTCCTACTGTGCAGTTTATTACCTCTCAAAACCCAGTGGAGGGGTGAGCTATGAGGTGATTCCCACTTTATGGTTCACAACGACAATGACAATATAGGTCTCTGTTGCATTTTCATTATCCTTGTAGCTTTTATGGGAGCTGATTGTAATCGTCAAGTGAGACATGTCTTAATTGGGAACAAAAGCATTAACTGGTTTTTTGTGTTAATAATATATTTTTCCACTTCCAAACACATTTCAGCTGCTGACATTAACACTGGTTCTGCTAGTGATGCCTTTCAAAGTAGTATTTGCGAAAGAGAATAGAACAAAGCCCCGAATAAGCAAAGCACTCCTTAAGAATAGAAGAACGGTAGGAGGTATCTCACTCCCTGATTTCAAATCCTACTACACTGCC
>NW_006399757.1:5567472-5572606 GCF_000299155.1 Elephantulus edwardii | reverse complement strand
TATCTATCTATCTATCTATCTATCTATCTATCTATCATCTCTATCTATAGTTCTGTCTCTATCTCTATCTCTATCTCTATCATCTATATCTATCTGTATCTATCTATATCTATTAACACACACTTTATAGCTAATACATGGATTGCATACCATTGTATTTCTGGCACTACAATTGTTTTCTGTACATGAGATAGATGTGTCGCCTGCAGGAAGCTTTTGTGTTCTTTATGTCCTCCTCCCAATCAGGATTTCTGAACTCTATTACAAGGCTTGGGACCACATACACATTATGCAGTTGAACATCGTCCAAACAGACAGCATGTAGTACATGCCTATAGTAATGAGTTGAAGACAAACACAACCCTTCAAACCCATGGCCATCAAGTAAGAACTGAATCATAGCTGACTGCAGTGTGTTTTCAGAGGCTGTAAATCACATAGGAGGAGATTGTCTACCTTCTTATATCTTTTTCTCTCTCTCACTTTTTATATAAATAGTCACATAAAACAGACTTTGGGTACCATGGAAACCAACACCATTACTCTGTTCTGCCATTGTAGCACCAAAGAGCCACAGACGGTATATAAACAAATAAGTGTGATGGCATTCCAATAAAATATTCTTTTCAGACACTAAAATTTGAATTTGATCTGATATTCACCTCACAGAATTTTATTTTTGTTTTCATTTTTTTTAAAGATGTCAAAAGCAGGTGGTAGGCCAGATTTGGTTCACAGGTGGTAATTTTGATGAGTACTACAGAGGAAAAAAATGGACAGGTACAGGGTTCAGGTTTTTCAAGGTGAGTCAAGAGTACTGTGGAATATGCAAATAAAACGGTCCAGAAGGCAGGTATGTAGGTCAACACTTCAGTAAAGAGAATAGTCCCAAGTGTTCTCAAACCACTGTTCTTGATGGCCATAAAGAACTACAACTATGAGACAAGAGGAACATGACAGAAATTTGAAAGACCATGTTGTACCATAAAGCTGATTTTAAACTACTTTTTAATTGAAGTTAAAGCAATATTGGAGGTTTTTACATTATCAAACCCAGACACTTATCTCTATAATAGGCAGTTAGAAGCCAAGGCCAAAGAGGTAAAGCATTTATGACAGAACTTGTAAAAGTAATGAGAGATGATAGAGTGTAGGAACTGTCCAAGAAGCAAATAATGTTTCATCTTTTATGGGTGAAAGACAGAAATGAAACCTGATTTAATTTTAGCAGAGGAACTTCATTTGTTACCTGTCAAAAGCTGATGCAAAAAGATAAATAGAAGTAATAGAAACCTCATTCTTAGGCAATATGTAACACTATTTCACAACATTATACTTGTTAAATAACATTCAAACTACTCATAAACGATCCTAAGTAGGAACAGTTTACAATTCAATTTGGTAGCAAAAGGATGACAGTTTCTCAGATGCCTCTTGGAGAGATTTTTGACTATGTGCTATCCTGTCTTCCAGAGACAGAATAATGAAAAATAAATTTATCTCCAGGTTTCCCCATTTATTTGGTGGAAGAACAGTATCTCTGGGCCACACTGGACTTTTAACAGATGAAATACTCTCTAAACCAAGTAATTTGATTCTGTGCGATAGGCACCATAGGCAGCGTAATTAATTTCTTTTATATCTTCAACTCAGTAAGTGGATCTTTCTTTTCTACCCATAAGACAAAGCTAGGCACAAATCATCATGAAGAGCAAGGTGCAACATGAAGATTAAGAAATCTCTTATGATGTTGTGGATCTAAGCTATTCATTGCTGTACAATAAAAGTGAAATGTTAAAATCAATCTTTTAATGCTATGTCAATATCCTGTGTAAAGTAATCCAAACAGTAGGAGACAGCTTTAGGACTTTAACTTCTGTTTTCCCATTATCTAAAAACCTATCACAATACTCTTTGATGTGGTAACAAACTGTTGTGGATATATTCCTAAAAACCACTTTTTCTAACTATTGCAAATTCCTGCAATGTTAAAAAAAAATTAAAATGCTTTGGAGATAGTCACCAGAACTCTGCCTCACAAAACTGTCATATCTTTTCAAAATTACTTTTTATGAGAATTACTGCCAGTTAATTCCTTCTCAGCTATTCTTCTATGGAATAATAATACTGTTGGCACTTGATAAGATAAAACATTGACACTAAAAAGAACATTTCACTAGTTGAATGTCTACAAAAGGAAAATCAAAGATAAAAATAAAAAAGCTTTTCTAGAAAACAATGACCAATTTTAAAAACTTTAAATGAAAAATCTACATAGGAATACTTGGCTTTATTGCACTGCACTTTTTAGGCTTCACAGACACTGCGCTTTTTTCAAAAGTGGATGTTTTGGTAAACCTTCACCCAGCAAGTATACAGCCCCACTTTTCCAACAGTATGTACTCACTTCAAGTAACTGAATCACATTTAACAATTCTCTTAATAATGCAGACATTTTTCATAATGCCACTGTACACTTAATAACTCAGTTCTTTGTTCTGAGCTGGAATAGATTCATAGCTGACTCGCCAGTGGGTTTTCAGAGGCTGTAGGTTTCATGGGAGGAGTCTAATCATCTTTCTCTCATGGAGTAGTCTGTAGATCTCAACCATCTGCCTTTGGGTTGACAGGACAACTCCCTACTCACTAAGCCATCAGAACTAATATAAACATAGCTTTTTAAAAAAAACACACAAAAAATTGGTTTGTTTACAAAATTTATTTACATTGGTTTGCTTACAAAATTTATATACATTATGTTTCACAGTAGTCTTCATTCACATTATGGTTCACACAATCAGTCCTGTGACTTATGTTCCATAAAATTAATCACCATTGGACTTTGCTCATCATTACTCTGTCTTTGCAGGTCCCTGCGGGATCCTTCCCATTTCCTCCACCCCCTTTCTCCACTTACCAAATTGTGCAACCCTGTGGTTTCACCCTTCCCAATCCTTACCGCTCTGCTCCCACCTTTCCCCCCTTGGGTCCTCATACATGTTTTACTAGTTATCCTTACATTTTTACAATAATGGGCTTTGCAGTATTTGTCCTTATGAGACTGAGTTAGTTCACTCAACATAATGTTTTCCAGTCTCTCTCAAGTTACGTAGTATTTTTCGAAATTGTTGCTCCTGAGTGATGCACAGTATCTCTTGTGTGAATGTACCATTATTTCTCAATTCATTCAGTTGTGGTTGGACATTTGGGCATAAGCACATATTTTATGCACTGAGAAACAACCACAATAACCATACAAACCCAAGTGACACATTTTATGGAGATAATTGCTTCATTGTCAAGAAGACAAAGCAAAATATTATTATGGAATTTCAAAGAGCTGGAAGCGGAGGGTAAAAAGGAAAGAATGCATTCTGCATTTCTCAAGCTGAAAGAACTGAAAAACAAAATCAAGCCTTGAGTTGCAACACGGATAAAGTCTATGGGCAAAACATTAAATGACCTAGGAAGCATCAAAAGAAGATGGAAGGACCTGAAAAGTCAGGGTAATGATGGGCAAATTTCAATTGGGATTAAGTTTATAAAACACAACGTATGGGGATGATTGTATGAAACACAGTGTAAATGAAAGAAAGTGTGAAACATAATGTACACAAATTTTATATGTAAACCAATATGAAATTTAAGAAAAAAAAAGATGGAAAGGATACACAGAGTCACCACACCAAAATAATTAATTGACACTTAAAATTTTTAGGAAATATCCTATGAGCAAGAGCCAATGGTAATAAACAAGGCTCCAGAAATTGATGAGATTCCAACTGACTTGTTTCAACAGATGTATCCCTAAATGTATTCACCAGTCTAAACTAGGAAATTTGGAGGACAGCTGTCTGGCCAACTGATTAAAGAGATCTATATTTAATCCCTTTCCCCAAAAGGTGGAAATTCCTTTCCCAATCAAACGTGGAAATTATAGAATAATATCATTAATATCCTATACAAACAAAATATTGCTGAAGATCATCCAAAAACAGTACATAGATAGGGAATTAACAGAAGTTCAAAGGTTTTAAAGAGGCTGTGACATCAGAGATATTATTGTTGATGTCAGATATCTCCTGGATGAAAGCAAAGAATACCAGAAGGATGTTTATTTGTATATTTTTTAATACATACAGGCATTTGACTGTGTTAATCATAACAAACTATGGCTGATATTGACAAAAATAGGAATCCCAGAATACTTAATCGTGCTCATTTGAAACCTGTAGCTAGATGAAGAAGCTGTTATTGGAACATAACAAGGAAACAGTGCATGGTTTATAATCAGGAATGATGTCTACCAATGATGGATCCTTTCTTCATACCTATTCAATCTGTATGCTTAGATAATAATTTGTGAAGTTGTGTGTGAAGAAGAATATGGCATCAAGATCAGAGGAAGACTAATGACACAACCGTGCTTGTTAAAAGTGAGGAGGACTTCAAATATTTGCTGCAGAAGATCAAGAAATACAGCCATCAGTACAGATTACATCTCAATATCAAGGGGAAAGAAGGTCCTCATCCTGGGGTCAATAGCCAACATCATGAAAAATGGAGAAAAGATTGAAGTTATCAATGATTTCATCTTGCTTGGATCAACAATTAATACCATTTGTACCAGCAGTCAGAAAATGCATTGCATTGGTCAAGTCCATATCAGGGACTTTTGTAAAATATTTAAGAGAAATGATATCAGTTTGAAGACTAAGGTATGCCTAATTCAGGACATGATCTTCTCAATCACTTCCTACACATCAGAGAGCTAGACAGTGAATAAAAATTACAGAAGGATTGATGCATTTGAGTTATACTGTGGAGAAAAGTACTGAATATCCCATGGACTGACAAAAGAACAAATAGTATGTCTTGGAGCAAGTGTAGCCAAAGTGCTCCTAGAAGGCAAAGTTGATGAAGCTTTGTCTCTCATACTTTGGAGATGTAGCTAGGCAAGGTTATTCATTGGAAAGGTGCATCATCATCCTTGGAAAGACAGAGGGTGAGTGAAGGAGTGGAAGACCACTAAGGGGGTCGATTGACACCAGGACCACAGCCATAGGCTCAAGTGTATTAAAGATGATGAGGATGACACAGGATAAGGCAGGATTCAAGTCTGTCATTTACAGGG
>NW_006399757.1:5561405-5562963 GCF_000299155.1 Elephantulus edwardii | reverse complement strand
AAAAATAAATGAATTAAAATATTTTTTAAAACCCAATAACATATTATGACAAGTTTTGAATTAGGCATGGCATCCACTTCCTAAATAACATGACTCTGGAAACTCTATGAATTTTGATAAATGTCGATAGTTGTAGAGGGGCTTCAGGCCTTTTGTTCATAGGGTCATCGTGAGTCATGCTTGACTCAAAGGCAAACAACAACATCAACAACAAAGAAGAAGAATGTCTCCCTGTGAGATTTACAGTCCTGGAGACCCAACAGAGGGTTGCCTATGAGCAAGTTATAATTAAATAGCAATAAGATTGCCATGGAAACCCAATAGAGGCTCAGTTATGAGTAAGTTTCAGCTGAATGGCAATGGGTTTTGTCTGAATTGACAACTATCTTTTATTATCAGCAGGAAGACCATTTTCTAATACTTCCACTGGATCAAAAATTTCAGCAAGATACTCTGCTAAAACCACACATTTCCAAAAATAAATCTTCATGTTGATCAGTATGATGTAATGAATATGGACGTCAGAGACAGTCTGAGATGTGTTCAAAACCAACCTCTTCGACTGATTAGCCCTGGGCAAATTACATTAATCTAAGAAAATGTCAGGTCTAATTCCCTCTTTGTTCATAACAGACATCAGCATAGTCTCAAACTTTCTAGTTTTCAAGCCCTATTTCTAGTCCTATCAGAATCAGTGGTTCTCAGATTATCAGAGTCACAGCTATCTTTATATAGCAATAATTGGCTGAAATAAAAATTCATAAACATGATAACCAAAGCATAGTTTTGTTTTAACTTTTTAAAATAATTTTATTGGTTTCATACAATAACTCCTTTACATTGTGTTTCATTCATACATACTCTGTTCCATTCTATCCCTTATTTACGTAGTGTTTCATACAATCATTCATATACACTGTATCCTATATAATTAACATTGATTTATGTCTACTATTACACTGTATTTTTAAGTCCCAGTTGAATCTTTCCCATTGCCTCCCACTGCTTCCTAGTCCATCCACTAAACTCTGTTATTCTACTCTGATTTTTCCTCTTCCCCTTTCAGATTCCTCTTTCCTTTCCCCCTAATAAACATTTATACACATCTTACTAGTTACCCCTCTACTATTATGGTAATGATCTTATGAAATATTTGTTCCTACAATACTGAGTTAGTTCACTCAGCAAATGCACTCTAGACTCTCGCATGTTATATAGTACTTTTCAAAATTGTTCTTCCTTAGTGCTGCATAGTATTCCATTGTGTTAATGCACCACAATTTCTCAATCCTTCTGTTTGTTGATGGAAATTTGGGCTGTTCCATATTCTTGCAATAACATTGCTGTAAACATAGGTGTACATATCTCTGCTCATGTCTCAGTTCTAATTTCTTTAGCATATATTCCTAGCAGTGCAACAGCTGGGTCATATGAGATTTCTATATTCAGGTTTTTGAAGAAACAACAAACTACCTTCCAGAATGTTTCTACCATTTTACAATCCCACTAAGCAGTGCATGAGAGTTTCAATCTCTACACATCCTCTTCTTACTGTTCC
>NW_006399757.1:5539441-5559420 GCF_000299155.1 Elephantulus edwardii | reverse complement strand
AAGGAGAGATAGGTTCTTGGAGAGGGACATCATGCTTGGTAGGGTAGAGGGACAGCGCAGGAGGGGAAGACACTCTATGAGGTGGATTGATTCAGTGACTGGAGTAATCGGGATGGGAGTGTCAGAGACAGTGTGATTGCCACAAGGTAGAGCAGGGTTTAGGGCTGTTGACATAGTGTCGCTATGAGTCGCAAACGACTCGACGGCACATAACAACAACAACAATGGTATAGGACTGAGTAGAAAATGTACAATTTTACTTTAAGTATATGTTAGGCTGCTAAACAAAAGTTTTCCAATTTTAATCCATTAGCCATTCCATAGGAGAAAGATGATCTGTCTGCTCTCATTAAGATGTATAACCTTGAAACACAAAGACAGGTCATCATTAGTCCATATTGACCTGGCAGGAATGAGTTTCCTTTTGATTTCATACATAATTTATTTCATTCCTTGAAATTCTTGTGCACATCTATGCAAATATGACTTACTTGTATAAAATATAAACATTTATAAAAATATTAGATATGGTTACTTCTTTACCCTTGAACCAGTTGACTTCAGCATATTTTCCTCTTTTGATATTCCTACAACTTGGAAAATCAACCAATCTTGGTTTAGTTTTCTTTTCTTCTCTCTGTTCTATTCTTCCTTGAAGTACCACACCCATATTCAGTTGCTGACTTGATATCTCTACTTGGAAATTGGATAGGTACCTTAAATTAAATATATTCAACAACAAACTTTGGTTCTGATTCCTCAACTTTTAAGCTCTTGGTGTTTTAAACCTCAAGTCAAGGCACTAAACCTCATTGATTTTCTTGGGCAAAAAGAAGTGTGATTTTATATATATATAAAATTCTTCTCTTTCCATTACCACTGTCATTATATTCAGCTGTAAATTTTTCCAGCCTATCTCTGGTTTATATTATTTCTACTCCTAATGTTCACTATTAGCCTAGATGTCTCCATCAGGCTTCTAAAGGTTCTGGTCTCTCTTCTTCTACTCTTGCTCCCTGTACTAGACAGACAGATATTTTAAATGATGATTAAGAAGATCATATTATTTGAATTGAAATATACGAATCCCTAAAAGATCCAAACCTTTAAAAGATTCTGCCTCTCTGAGTTCTGGTGGCCTAGTGGCAAGAAGCTGCACTGCAATCCCATAGGTACACTGTTTAAATCCACCAGATGCTCTGCTGGAGAAGGAGGGACAATCCTCTTGCACAAGTTAGAACTGATTTTACTGTACACACACATACACACACACATTAAAAAAAAAAAAGATTCTGCCTCCACCCACCACTATGACATCATTTCTACTAGCTCCCTTTTTTGCTCAATGCGCCAAGCACTCAGTTTTTCTTATTGACTGTAAAACTCTTCAAATATATTCTAGCCTCTAGGTTTTGTATTTGCAGTTCTCTCTGTTTTAAATTCTTACTCAAGCCTTTCCATGGTTCTAATATCTTAATGTTGTTGTTGTTGATTGCCGTCTAGTCAAGCACGACTATGAACAAAAGACCTGAAGCCTTCCTATAACTATCATGATTTCTCAAAGTTCAAAGAGTTTCCAGAGACATGCTATTTAGGAAGTGGATGCCACTCCTGCTTCCAAAATATCCTAATAGACTTCTTCAAATTAATTTTTAATCTTTGTTTTATACAATATTGTATTCACTCTTCAAATAATTATTTTTTCTGTCTCAGCAAATAACATATCCTGTTGTTTGGGTTCTAATCTCTGACAACCTCTTCTCTTTACTCCATTCTTTCAGTTCATTTAATGAATCACTGAGACTCGTCCTTACATCTCAAAATTTTTCCAAATATTATTATATCCACTGCCTATTACAGTTTGAGGTATTGTCATCTCTCACCCCTATCTTTTATAGGCCACCTAACTGGTCACTGTGTCCAGTTTTACCTTCTCTAATCCACTCTTCACAGAGCATCACAAATTATCTTAAAAAAGTACAATACAGATCATGTCTGACTTAACACTAACATATTTTACACTTAGAATAGAACCCAAATTCTTGGCATCATAGTATATAAGGATTTTAACAATCCGATCTCATATAATGATTCACCTTCCTTTCACCTACTTTTTATTAAACTTTACTGGCAAAGTAATGAGCTAAGCTCATTCTAACTTCAATGCTTTTGCTCTATCCTTAAACTATATGCTAGGAAGTCAAAATAATGTTGGACTTCTTTCAATCACTCTGGTGTCATTTTAAATGTCACACTCCTTGAGAGGTTTCCTCATATCTACCAAGTCTAAGTAGTCATTCCTTTACTTTTGAACATAATATCTTGTTTCTATTGCATAGTGGATCTCTGTAAAGTGTTCTAGTTTATTAAGCTAAGCCTTGCCCCATAATGTATGATCGTGTTGAAAACAGCCATAAGTCAGTGCTAAGGCCTGAATAGTTAGAATTCAGAATGTACATAAAATTGAATAAACAAATGACTGAATAGCTTGGGGTTTTTATCAGGACTTCACTGGAGAGAGTGTTTTAACTTCATGATTTTCAAACCAGAATACCCATACCTCAAAAAAAACCAACCAAACAAAACCCCGTGAATTTTCTTGCCAAAGTTATTTTAAATCTTGGGAAAATGAAGCATACCTTTTTATAACATCAATTTTATATGGGAAAAAAAGTAGTAAAACAGTATGCTCCTTGAAAATAGATAAGAAAATACTGTGAACTAGAATGCGTTGTGTCTATGAGTTTTAACATAAAGTAAGATTACTGTGAAACTTAAGAATAGGATTCCAAACTCAAGATCTAAGGCTCTGTAGGTTTTTTTGCTTTAAAGTATGTTTATGTTGTTGTTGTTGATGTTGTTGTTGTTGTTATGTGCCGTTGAGTCATTTGTGACTCATAGCGACCCTATGTACCACAGCCCTAAACCCTGCTCTATCCTGTGCCAATCGCATTGCCTCTGACACACCCATCCCGATTACCCCAGTCACTGAATGAATCCTCATAGAGGCTCTTGCTCTCCTGCACTTTCCCTCTACCCTACCAAGCATGATGTCCCTCTCCAAGGCCCTGTCTCTCCTTACAAGATATCCAAAGTATGTCAGACGAAGCCCCAGAATCCTTGTCTCTAAGGAGTAGCCTGGTTTAACCCTCTCTAGGATGAATCTGTTTGTTTTCTTGGCAGTCCATTCCCATTCTTCTCAGAGTCAGCCACAGTTTGTTATGATCCACACAGTCAAACGTCTTTGCATAATCAATGAAACACAGATAGACATTCTTCTGGTATTCCCAGCTTTCAGCTAGATCCATCTGACATCAGCTACAATATCCCTAGTACCATGACCCCTTCTAAACCCAGCCTGGACTTCTGGCAGTTCTCTGCTGATGTGCTGTTCCAGTCGTTTTTGGATAATCTTCAGTAGAATCTTGCTTGCATGTGAAATCAATGATATTGTTCTGTAGTTTCCACACTCTGTTGGGTCACCCTTCTTTGGGATGGGAACAAATATAGATCTGTTATATAAGTCTTTTGATTTTCCGACTCTAGCTCCTCACACATTTCATTGTAATATTTTGCTTTGTCATTCGGTCAAGATTTTGAACTAAGTTCCATTTTTAGTGTCAAGACTAAAAATAATATCACTGGAGAGGTAAGGAAGTCTTTCTTTTTGTTGGATAAATTATCAGTGCTCTAAGCCTTTATGGGAGGTTTTTTTGTTTTGTTTTGAGTTGTTTTACTTTGCAAAGAATTTTTGAGTGGTGTCAGTTACTGTCAATGGCAGTATATGTTCATTATGGCATAAAATGTTTAGTTCACCAGAGGTCAAGTACAAAAAAAAAATATTAAGGACAAAGAGACAGCCACAATTCCTTAAAAAGGCAGTCTCCTATCCACCCAACCATAAGTAAACTGAGAGTGAACGGTCATCAAAGTAGTAATACAATTAATTTTTATGACAGCATCTGATAAATAAGGAATGCATGGAATGCATCAGTATTAAGTAAACATTTATTCCAACAGCAAATTGTGTAGCATGCTTAGAAAGGTGAGGGTCAATGAAAGAGAGGGAGACTTTCAACCAGACGGATTGACATATGACTGCTGCAATGGGCTCAATTATGCCAGAAATTATGATGGCACAAGATAGGGCAAGTTTCCTATCTTATGTTCATTGGATCATTATGAGTCACACTCAATGTGGCGGCACCTAACAACAACAGAAGGAAAAAGAATACTAATAACAATTCCAGTAAACAAATGATAATTCTATAACATATTGAGTAATGGCAACCCATTGAATACCTGACATGAAAGCTAGCTCAATCCTTAACATGTGACTTTGATCAAGTAATTGGTATTAATTTTATAATCTGAGATACAATGATGACAATGCCTAAAAATTAGGGATGATAGGAGCGTTGCATGAGTCAGTATAAACAAAGGAGATTGTTCAGGGAGATTTGCCAACCCAAAGGCTGCATCTCTCTGATAGTTCAAAACCACCAGCTGCCCTGAGGAAGAAAGATGGCCAACCTCTTCTGTGATTTACACTCGGAAAACCTGCTGGCCAGCTCTGAGTCGGTTCCAACTCAACAATACTAAGTAGCAAGTACCTAACAGAACCTTAAATTGCAGCCATTATGGTTACTGCATAATGCACAGAGTATTATTAAAATAAAAAGGAGCTCTATTCTAATTCCAGATTTAATACAGGAGAAAGTCATTGAGTTTAATATTAACAATTAATATTTCATGTTTTTTGAAAAAGAAATAATTTCATAAAGGTAGCTACCTAGTCCTGTCAGCCAAAACTATATTCAATACTAGATAAAAGTCTAAACTATATCATACAAGATTTTAAAAGTAATATATACAGAGATTTTCTTTCTTTTATTATTTTTTTTATCTGGGGTGAATAATCAAAATAATCTCTGATCCTGCCTGAAATGACTCAATTTTAATTTAGTACATTATACTATCATTTCATTTCTTCATTTGTTTGGCTCTGAGAAGTTATCCAGCTACTTGAACAGTAGAATATTTCGTGTTCATTATACAAATTTCTAGTATTAATGAAGGGAACAATTGGTAAAAAGATAACACTATGATATATTTTAAAAGTGCTTCTTGGTACTTGATGATTATAACATTATAACTTCTTCAGCCTTATTCCAACTACAAATTTGAAAAAAACAGATCAACCAAATTTGAGACCACATATTTCCTTATAAAGAAAGCAGGTAAGCATAACTTGTTCAATCAGAAATGAAATATTCTGGATTCAAAGTTATAAGGTTTCTATAATCAAACAGGTGTGAGAGCTACATTTTCAAACTGATTCTTCTCGACTATCAGATAAGTTGTAAGTAAAATACTATTATCATTTCTAATATTTTCTCTAGTCCCATCAGCAATATTTTGTCAGGATGTAGAAAGCTCATTTTGCCCAAAGGAAGTATTCATGAGAAAAAAACAGATAATCCCTACATTCACCCATCTGCACTTAATCCGCACATAAATCACCAAAACAATCTTGCATCTGAGAAAGAAAGTCATGAGTGTTTCTAATGTTAAGAGAATTTCCAGGGGACGCAGTGTGAGGAAATGACTCATATGCGTGTGTCCAGTTTGAGACAGCATGCTCCAGGAGTGATCACAGGTGCCCCATCAACCAGGAATTGCCAGTGAGCTCACTCAGAATTTGGTAAACAAGATGCTATTCCGGATTGCTTTTTCCCCCCATAAAAGACTTTCTTACATAAGTAATCCTGACTTGAATAATTTTCCATAAAGCACAACATTATCCAAAGATATATATCTCCAGTGATATTATTGAATAAGTAAAAGGAACCATAAAGTGGGGTGATCATATAACTTTTTGAGAGGGGAAAAATAAACCATTAATAATTATGCCAAACCCAGAAGAAGAAATCACACTGTTATTTTTGCAGGGGGAGAAAATGGCTCAAGTAAATAAATCCTCATTTAAGTAAACTTGAAGACAAAAAGTTGAATACTATATGGAGAAGTTTCTTTTTCTATAATGGTAGAAGAATAGTTATGAGATAGAAGGGTTAGAAAGAAAATAACATTTATGCATTTCATTGTTATAACCAAAATTTTAAATGAAAAAAATTATAATTCAATAATAAAATGCACAGTAGCACATGGACTTGCTGTGAATTGGGACCTATGCAATGGCACACAAGAGCAATATAGTTGTTGATGTGTGCTGTAGAGTCAGAATCAACTCAGAGCTGAGTCACCAATGGTTTTCAAAAGCTATAAACCACATGAGAGGAGAGTTTCCCTCTTTCTTCCATGGAGCAGCTGGTGGATTCAAACTTTGTGCCTTCGAGTTGGCCTCACAGAACTCCCTAACAATATAGTAGTAGCAGTAAAGTACTAGACAGCAATCTTATGATATAGACAATAGTTTCAATATGCACAGATGACGGAAAATATCCCCAAAGTGGTAAGTCTCTTGTCAATTTCAGTTAGAGGAAAGTGGAACTTGGATTCAAGTAATGTACCACCTCATTTAAGCTTTTTCCAAGAACAATAAGTTTTAGGGATCACCATTTAATGAACAAGAAAACTGAGACTCCCTCCATGACTTTATCTTATCCAATGAACACATAACATGAAACTCTGAGTCAAACTCTTGTCTACCTGAGTGTAAAAGTCAACACTAAAATTTTATAGATTGGGTGTTGTATTTTTGGGAGCTGTTGTTGTTGTTTGTAGTTTTTGCCCAGGGGGGTTGAAGAACAAACGCTTAGAGCCTCCCTTTTCCTTGTGTCTTCTTGCTTCTGCTATGCCCTGGACCCATTGCCACAGTACACAGCCCCCTTCTCACCCTCTTCCTTCTCTCTTTCTCAGAGCTCCTTCTAAATATTTGATCAAGATGTCAAACTTCAGACTATAGGAAACCTTTGCTTATAGGCTAGGAACTTCAGTAATTCATCCTTCACATCATTTACAGGCTGTGCTCTGTCTAAGGGTGATTTGTTCAAATCACCTTCTACTTTCTTGTCAAATCCATTCAGCACGGGTCGTTTCATCCTACAAATCAACTTATCCACAGCATCCCTTCCTGTCATGACTTGTCTTTCTTTCAACTTGGCTTGAGAAGTTAGCATTACTCTTTTCTAAGCAGCGTGAAAATCTATCAATTACATTCTACACACAAGTGGTGAAGGGAACAAGGCCAACACAATACATTTCATCAACATGAACAAATTGAGGACTAATTATAGGAATTTTTTCACAGTATTATATGTGAAAACTTAAGTAGTACCATTCGAGATAACAGGTGAATAAAAAAAAAATACCATTCGAGATAACAGGTGAATAAAAAAAAAAATAAGGGAAAAGGAAGCATAGCAAAGATCCTATCAAATCCTCCCGAGTTCTTACCCAAGAAATCTTTAATTAATATGAAATAATTCTAGCCATTGACTATGCCATCAAGTATATTCTCATACTGGATGATTACATTTATGCAAGCTAATCTCAGGCCAAATCATTCAACAAAGCAGGATTTTATCCCACTCTATTCCTGTTTCTCAATACAGGTCATTCTCACCATGTTACTTCTGTTAAGTGTCAGCAAGTTAGAACCAACTCATAGCTGACAAATCTTCCAGTGAGTTTTCAGAGGCAGTAAACTACATTGGGGATGGTTGTCCATCTTTTTCTTATGGAGCAGTTGGTGAATTTGAACTCTGTGTTTGCTTTGGGGTTAGCAGCACAGATCCTTACCACTAGGTCACCAGAGCTCCACCCTCGTGGAAAACAATCATCTCTTCCTTAGTCTCCAGGCCTCTGCTCTTCTTCCTATGTGTAACTCTCCCCTAATATTTCAACTCTAGTGACATCTTCTAAAAGATCTTTCTTAGCCTAAGTGCTAAGTCCTATAGCACACAGAATAACATTTAAACCCCTTTATTGGCTTACCCAGGAGAATCCTGTAGGCCTCTTCTGTCATTTCATAGTACACTCCTCTACCTACTCTCTAATCTTTCTGTGCCTGGATGAACCAGCTGATTCTGGCTTCAAAGTCTCTGTATCATCTAGTCCTTCTGTCTAGCACAATGCCTTACCAGATGGTTGTGTTCAGGTGTCACTTATCACTTAGGATTCAACTGAAAAGTCACTTCTTCGAAAAGTCCTTCATTAAAGAATATCTTGTTACTCTCCAGCATAAAAATCTGACAACCCTCGATACTCCGTGAAGGTTTAGTCTTTACTTCCTTTTTTATAGTAGTTGTTTATTGACTGTCTTCTCTTCTTGAAATCCAAACTCCTTCTGATCAAAGAACGAGTAAATTTTATCCATCCCTATGTCTCTTATGTCTAGAAGAATATCTAGTGCATATTAGGATCCGAAAGCATGAACAAATTTAAAAATCAATTGTTTTGCCATTGTATGATCATTAAAATGGTTAACAATTTTAACTTCCATTTTCCAATCTGAAAAAAAGTATAAGGATAGCAAAAACCTTTTCTGTTAAACTACATGTGACTTTTTAATAGCATATATCTCAACGTCAAACTGTGTCAAATCCTTGATTCTTACTTTTGTGAGGATTTCTAGAAAGCCAATGTTGCATTTACCGGGAAGTATTTTCTTCCAAAGGTTTATACCGTATCTTCCAGTAGAGTTGGAAACACTAGGGCTGAGTGAGCCATATGTCACCCCAACCAATTAGAGTCACAGTCAAGTGGCTCTACCAGTTGTTAACTAAGAGAAAGTCTCTAGAGGACAAGAGTAAGTCACTCCTTGAGGAGACCTTATTCAAGTGAATGAATGGTAAAGCAACAGTGTAAGAGACTATAAACAGAATGACTCATCAAGCTGGGCAAAGGTAATTCTTTCAAGAAATTCTTGAAACAAAGGTGCTGGAGGTGGGTTCATGCCCAATTTGTCCATGATCTCAAGAAATTAAAAAAAAAAAAAAAAGGCAGCAGGTCCTTGTCGCCTAGGCTATTATAAACAGAACTTACTGCCGTAAGAATAAAACCTGTGATATTTATATACAGAAAACCAACTACCAGGATTACTTATTTCCCAAGCCTGTGGCTGAAAATTCCAGCAAAAGCATAAGAAGGAGGTAAGTCACCCACAATCTTCACAATTAGGTTGTCTTTTGTTCTAAATTTATTCCCTCATATTTGACCATTTCAAATTTCTTGGTCTAAATAAAATGTTTTTGTCTTTGAATTTATAAGTACCCATCAGTATAAGATGAAATGTTTTTGGACCAACTTATGTTCCCTGCAATCATTAGCGATCTTCCTTTTCTTGTTCTGGGTTACATATAATGAGTTCCATATGCATTGAAACCACTCCCGTTCAATTAGCAACATTTACACAGACTAAAAATACTAATCATAGTTGTCTTTCAAAACAAAACAACCAGGTAAAGTAATTTGTTTTAAGGTATATATAAGACAGAAAAGCCACACTCAGAAAAGTATAAATAGTCCCCCAAATTCCCCAGGGCACAGCACATACATCCCATTTATTGAACAATAATAGACTCTCTGCTTGCTTTACTGTCCTTAGTGTTCAAATGAGGTTTCTAAGCAGAGGGAAACTCCCAAACAAGATAATCAAGCCTTGGGTTTAAAGTATAATCTAAATCCTTATCCCTGTTCTGACAGATTTTAGCAAGGGACTCAGTAATAATTACCAATTTTGGAAATCCTGCCACAGAAGGATGAGTCTGGATTGTTGTATTAAAATAATCCAATTTCCTTTCTCAAAACACTCACATTGGTAATACAGAAGGAAAGAATCTGAGAGAGCAAATAACAAAAAAATACAGAGAAAAAAATTCATCTTCACCTATGTTAAGATTTATAACTTCAGAAGCACAATGAGAATTGCTTTTAATCAGTATTGACTTAAAGGTAGTGGATATTAGAAATGTCAAGCCCTGACTTTCCTAGGATGATTGTGTAAAGTGTCTGCTGTCCCAAGGAAATTAAGAATAACAATGTCCCTTTTAACTCTCTAAAGTGTTAAAATACGGATAATGATATGGTCACCTTGAGCGTTAGGCATCAAAAACTACACTCATGATATTTCTACAGCCTAGTAGATGGAATTGTGTAGAGAGAACTCCATTATACCCCGCTGTATCCCACCCTATGGCTGGGGGTTGACCTGCATGAGTTTCCCTTCTAATTTAATTTGATCAATCAGAGACACTAGCAGAAAGTTAGAGGGTAAGAGTCAAAGCATAACACTCCTCCCGTGGGTTCACTCTCTTCCAAAATCCCTTTAACAGAAGCCACAGATACAGATGGCCTTTTCTTATAAAATTTCTTCCCTTTTTCTTCTAGGCTTAAGCACAGAAAACTGTTCTAAGTCTCACGGGTATTCCTAGTATCTTGTAGGTTTCGTCCAACATTTCTCATACTTTAATAAATTTGTTTCTATTGTCAATTACCCATAGGAATGTGCTCTAGATTTCCATAAGAAGTCCACTACTGTTGCTGTTAGGTACTGTTGACTATTATATGAACAAAAGATCTGAATTTTGCCGGATCCTGTGTCATCCTCACAATCTGTAATACTTGTTATGGTAACTGATCAGTCCATTTTGTAGGGGGTGTTATTTCACTCTCTCTATGGATTGAAGCTCAACATCAAGAAAACAAATATTCTCACCACTGGACCAATTGGCAGCATCATGATAGACAGTGAAGAGATTGAGATTGTTAACAGCTTTAGCTTGCTTGGGTCCACAATCAACACTCTTGGTACCAGCAGCCAGGAAATGAAAAGACAAATTACATTGGGAAAATCTGCTTACAGGGACCTCTCCAGAGTATTGAAGAGCAAAGATGTCTATCTAGAGACTAAGGTGTGCTTGATCCAAGCCATGGCCTTTTTAATTACTTGTTATGCCTAAGAGAGCTGGACAATAACTAAGGATGATAGAAGAATTGATGCTTTGAGTTGTGCTGCTGGTGAAGAATGTTAAATATACTATGGACTGCTAAAAGAACAAACCCGTCCATCCTGGAGAGGGTTAAACCAGCTGCTCCTCAGAAGCTAGAATTTTGAAGCTCTGCCTGACATACTTTGGGCATGTTGAAAGGAGGGACCAGTCCTTGGAAAGGACTTGGAATAGTTGGAAGGGTAAAGGGACTGTGCAAGACAGGAAGACCCTAGATGAGATGAATTAACTCAGTGACTGGAGTAATGAGGGTAGATGTGTCAGAGACAATGACATTGACTCAGGTTAGAGCAGGGTTCAGAGCTGTTGTACAAAGAAGCGCTATGAGTTGGAGTCAACTTGATGGCGCATAATAACAACAACACACACACACAAATTGACTCAGCCACACCTAATAACAGCAACTATACAGAAAGTTATCTGTATAATGAAAAATTTACACATTTTTCTTGTGGATCACTGAACTTGCTTCAATATTGCAGCTAATGTATGTTAGAATTAAATGAAAATCTGGGTGTTGGTGACTTTTATATGCATAGATTGTCTTTATATATTATGTTAGTCAAACAATAGACTTTCTTTCTGCAATAGACAATGAAGAATGCAATAAACTTTTTAAAATGCCAATTATACATGATATGAATTTATTAAACATTTTTTGAACAAGTGACCTCTATGTATTAAGTAGTTGCATATTAGAGAAAGAACTAGAAGTGATCAAAATAAAGTATATAGAAAACAAAGATACTTAGAAACATTAAAAAGACTCAGTATTAAAATGTTATAGTATAGAAACCATAGGCATCTTTAAATGGCTATGCTCAAAGGCAATAATCCAATTCTGAAACAATTATCAAAAATAGTCTAATAAATTGAAATCCCAATTGTTAGCTGTACTTTAACAAGGGCAATTTATCTACAGTCTCAAACTAAGTTTCCCAGTAACAGTACACGCTGAACAAAGCAAAACTCATGCTTTCCTTTCATTCACATGGGCCCTCTCCATCTATTTTTCTTGTTTAAATACAACACTGAACTTAACATCATTTAAATATCAAACATTAAACATCTCTTAAACTCAAACACCACTACTTTTGGCTATGAACATAGAATGGTCTATCTTTCCTGTATGGAGGATTCTACTACTGAACTAACAATGCCAAAATGTTAAATAGGAGGGAATAAATGCATTAAAAAGTTGTATAAGCCATAGTTATGCAAACAAATATTTTGGCCTGTAAGTAATTTCTATTATTATTATTATTATAAAAATTGGTACTTTTGTACATCAACTTTCTTAACAAGGAGTTTTTCCCCACATGGAGAACATCAGAAAACTTTTCTGTATTTCCATGACATTCTGTTAAAAGAGAATATTGTCAAAATAAGCAGAGGCAATGACCCAAGAGAGATATAGATAGCAACCTATACCTCAAAGTCAATATGTTTATACAAGGAACCAGATCCATTTTCAAATGAAGACTCCTCCAAGTTCTTGACATAAAAAGGTTGACCTGACATCCATTGTGGCTTAGTGGTATGAAATTGCACTGCAATATCTAGGGCATGTAGGTTGAATCCACCACCAGCCCCATAGGAGAAGGATGGACAATTTCTTCTTGTGATTTACTGCCTCTGAAATTGGAGGGTCAGCTATGAGTTGGTTCCAATTTGATAGCACACAACAACAAGAACAAGAACAACAACAACTAAAAAAAAAAAGACACTTATCTGAGCTATTAGACATCAAATTAACCATACATACTTTTATACGCCCTAGGGGAGAAAGTGAACACAACTCAATGGTGCTGATTCCACAGATGTACAGAAACAAAGTAATATTTATTTGTGTTAAATCTGATGAAAACATTTATTTCCATAAAGACTTAATTTTAAGTATGAGTCATAAGAGAAGTAGCTGAATAAATAATAGTGATACTAGTTAATACTTACTAAATATTTATCAACTAACAGGACCTGTATGCAGAGCAGATTATCCGAGAGGCTGGGCTCTATGAGGAGAAGCGTGGCATTAGGATTGGTGGACGATTTATCAACAATATGCGTTATGCAGATGACACAACCCTGCTGGCTGAAACTGAGGAGGACCTCATGCACTTACTGCAGAGGGTCAAGGACTGCAGTCTTCAGTATGGACTGAGGCTCAATGTCAAGAAGACAAAGATTCTCACCACTGGACCAATTGGTAGCATCAGGATGGATGGTGAAGAGATTGAGATTGTTCACAGCTTCAATCTGCTCGGCTCCGTGGTCAACACTCTTGGCACCAGCAGCCAGGAGATAAAAAAAATGTATTGCGATGGGAAAGTCTGTGGTTAGGGACCTCTCTAAAGTACTCAAGAGCAACGGTGTCTCTCTGGAGACTAAGGGGTGCCTGATACAGGCCATGTTTTTGTAATCACGTGTTATGCATCAGAGAGTTGGACAATGACTAGGGAGGATAGAAAGAGAATTGATGCCTTTGAGCTGTGGTGCTAGAGAAGAGTATTGAATGTACCATGGACTGCCAAGAAAACAAACAGATTCATCCTGGAGAGGGTTAAACCAGTCTGCTCCTTGGAGGTAAGGATTCTGGGGCTTCATCTGACATACTTTGGACATGTTGTAAGGAGAGCCAGGTCTTTAGAGAGGGACATCATGCTGGGTAGAGTAGAGGGACAGTGCAAGAGGGGAAGATTGAGGTAGATTGATTCAGTGACTGGGGTAATCGGGATGGGTGTGTCAGAGGCAACGAGATTGGCACAGGATAGAGCATGGTTTAGGGCTGTTGTACATAGTGTCGCTATGAGTCACAGACGACTGGACGACACATAACAACAACAGGACTTGACAGATGATATATATGTGTTATTATATTTCTATAACAAAATCTCATCTAGGTTACTATATTTATTTCACAAGTGAAAATGTGTGGTCAGCATGACTAATAATTTGTCCGAGACCTCTTGGAAACTGAGGGGCAATGCCAAAATTGAAACTTATTTCTAGCTTACTCTATGTGCAAGCACTCTGAGGAAAAGAAATGTTCTCAAACATTTTATAGGGAAAAAAATCATATTTAAATTGTTAGATAAAGAATAAAAGGTGTTGATACATTTTCTCCCACCTAATGCCTACAAGTTAATGTTTTACAACTTAAATGTCAAATAGTAATTAATAATAATAATAATAAAGTAATAACACTGGTGGGTGAGTTTAATCAGCATCCTTCAGGCCTGTTTTAATTGTTTTTGGTCATTCTTCTAGCTTGTGTAGCCCTGGTGTGTCCACTTGCCATACAGATTTAACTTGTGGTGGCTGTGAAGCTAAACTCTGTGACACTCATGCGTCAAATGTTAGAATGGTTACCCATTGTGGGCAGTGTTTTGTGACGCTCACCAATTAAAACAAGCATGGAAGCAGGAGTGGCATCCACTTCCATAGCAGCTTGCCTCTGGAAACCCTATGAACCTGGAGAAAGGATGAAAGTCATGCATGTTCTGAGGACTTTCTTTCATAGGGTCGCTATGAGTCGCCTACGACTTGACAGCACTTAAGAACCACAACATACCTAAATCCATTCTTATTTACTTGACAGCACTTAGCAACAACATACCTAAACCCATTCTTGTTGTTGTTGTTGTTAAGTGCCATCGAATCGCAGGCGACTCATAGCGACCCTATGAAGGAGAGTCCTTGATGCTTGGGTGCCTTTCATCCTCTCTCCAGGTTCATAGGGTTTCCGGAGGCAAGCTACTATGGAATTGGACGCCACTCCTCCTTCCACGCTTGTTCAATCGGGGAGCTCCACCCCACTCTCAGTCCGCATTGGGTAGCCAACCATTAACGCATTTGACACATCCATGTCACGATGTTCAGCCTCACAGCAACCACAAGTGACCGCGGGACGGCAACTTGTACACCAGGTAAGCCTGACCTAACAGGCCATAAAAGTTCTTTGCCAATTAGGAGAGAAAACAACCACAAGATAACCACAGAAATAATTCCTGTGGAATAGAGAGGGTCTTATCTCAAGGTTAGCCATTCTTACTCAGTGTTAAAATATTTCATAAAGTTTGGAGTCCCTGTTGCCCCACTTTCTACTGCTTAATTCCCTCCTTGTTTTTCTCTTATCTATACAACTACCTCACTCATCATTCACTCACTGGGTAGTACTATGTCTTCTAACATCCAGGTCTAGTCTTACTATCTTAAGACTCTACCTTTTACCTCTACGTTATCAATACCTAGTTGCTTGATATCTCATGCTCTCAGAACCTAAGCAAGAATGAATCACACAGTATGAAATCTACATAAAAGATTAGTTGTTGTTGTTGTTGTTGTTGTTATGTGCCGTCCAGTCGTTTGCAACTCATAGCGACCCTATGCACAACAGCCCTAAACCCTGCTCTATCCTGCGCCAACCGCACTGCCTCTGACACACCCATCCCGATTACCCCAGTCACGGAATCAATCCATCTCATAGAGGGTCTTCCCCTCCTGCACTGTCCCTCCACCTTCCCAAGCATGATGTCCCTTTCCAAGGACCCATCCCTCCTGGCAACATGTCCAAAGTATGTCAGACGAAGCCCCAGAATCCTTGCCTCCAAGGAGTAGCTTGGTTTAATCCTCTCCAAGATGAATCTGTTTGTTTTCCTGGCAGTCCATGGTACATTCAATACTCTTCTCCAGCACCACAGCTCAAAGGCATCAACTCTCCTTCTGTCCTCCCTAGTCATTGTCCAACTCTCTGATGCATAACAAGCGATTGCAAAGACCATGGCCTGTATCAGATGCACCTTAGTCTCCAGAGAGACACCGTTGCTCCTGAGTACTTTAGAGAGGTCCCTAACAGCAGACTTTCCCATCGCAATATGCTTTTTGATTTCCTGACTGCTGGTGCCAAGAGTGTTGACTGTGGAGCCAAGCAAATTGAAGCTGTGAACAATCTCAATCTCTTTGCCATCCATCCTGACGCTGCCAATTGGTCCAGTGGTGAGAATCTTTGTCTTCTTGACATTGAGCCTCAGTGTATACTGAAGGTTGTAGTCCTTGACCCTTCGCAGCAAGTGCATGAGGTCCTCCTCAGTTTCAGCAAGCAGGGTTGTGTCATCTGCATAACACAGATTGTTAAATAGATCTTCCACCAATCCTGATGCCACAATTCTCTCCATAGAGCCCAGCCTCTCAGATAATCTGCTCTGCATACATGTTGAAAAGGTATGGAGACAGGATGCATCCCTGGCATACACCCTTCCCAATTTTGAACCATGCAGTGTTACCCTGCTCTGTTCTGACTACTGCCTCTTGGTCCAAGTATAGGTTTCGCATTAGCACAATTAAATGTTCTGGGATTCCCATTCTTCTCAGAGTCAGCCACAGTTTGTTATGATCCACACAGTCAAAGATTAGTAGAGAAAGGAATAAATAACCTTTACATTTATCCTTTAAATCCAAGAGGGTAGTTTGGTTTTGCTTGCTACTTGTTTTATTTTTTGTAAGACAGAGACTTTTATTTAGAACTTCTCAGACAATAGTATATTAACAGTTACTTGTTTTCATTAAAAACTTATTTTGTCACACACTTCTGCATCATGTTGTTTTTGTTGTTTAGTGATGTTGAGTCATCTGTGATTCATAGTGAATGTAACTACAACAGCTCTAAATCCTGACCCAGTCTCACTAACTCCGACACACCTGATTCCATTGCCCCAATTATCATGCCAATGCACGTCATCAGGGTCTTCCTCTCTTGGTCTATCCCTCCATACTTCCAAGCATAATATCCTTCTCTAATGACTGGTGCCTCTTGGCACATGCCCAAAGTATGCAGATGGAGCTTCAAAATCCTAGCCTCCAAAGAGAAACTTGGATTCACCCTCTCTAAGACAGACCAATTTTTTTTTAAAAAAGCAACTTCTTATAAGTAGCAAAATTAATAGACTCTACATATTTTTGAACTTTTTTTATTAACAACAATAATATGTGCTTCCATAAAACACAGCATTCTCTGACACAGGCATAATGATGACATCAAAAACAACAGATCAAATTTACTGTAAAATCAAACTATTATGAATAAACCTAGATTCAAATTGTATATATCATCCCTGACACAATATATTTTTTTAAAGTTTCTATCTTCTTTCCTTGATTTAACATGGTTAACATCAAAGACAACTACAATAATGCCACTTGTCTCTTTATCTTTAGCACATTCCTGAGGTTGGCCTTCTGTAATTTTTCCCCCTTACCACAGCTGGAATACAATTTCAATATGAGAAACTGTATAAAGAAACTATACATTTCTGCATGATCAGTTTATCTTCTACCCAGGCAAACCTCTCCTGTGACCCTACAAAATAGACACTCTCCAATATTATATTCCAAAATGTCCTAACTAAGTGTAACAAACACACTTTTTATTTCCTACATTATTTGCATGTAATTTGCTTATGCCCAAACAGACTGTGATTTTTGAAGAGTACAAATCTAATTTAAATTTTCCTGAGCTACCACGGTGAAATGATAACTCTGCTTTCTGAATTTTGACAGCAGTACAGAATTTTCATTAGCTGTAAGGAGAAAACATCAAACACTTGAGGAATAGCACATATTCTAAATGCAAACTAGAAGCAGGAAGCTTGTAGGTATAAAATATCAGACACACTTGCCAGCGTTAAGGTCAAACCTAACAAGGAGTTCTAGAAATAGCTAATCAAATACTTAATCAAAGGCCTTTTTTGATAGGGATGAGAGGGTAAGGAGCATATTTTTTATTCTAAGAAGCAGAGATACCTCTCAATCTCATACTCTGAAGCAAGGCAAACTCATAAAAGCAAATAAACATGATAAAAAATAAAACCAAAACAAAACATTCATTGAGAGTTAGCAATTGAATAAACTCTTGTGCCAAAGATCTCAAAGAATATTTTGAAGGGAAGAAGCAGAAATTGCTCGTGAAGTCAGGACCACTGGCAAGAGAGGGTGAGGGCAAGAATAAAAGGTTGAAGATCAGAGGAATAAGTTCTTCAATTTCTGCCAAAGCCAACTGAAATGACAGCTCAATGCAGTTAAGCAAAGCAACATGGTAAATTTATGTCTAACAAAACTTAAACTGTGATTTCCTGCACATTAAATCAAATCTGCACTTTTTGTAAAAAAGTTAGTCGAAAAATAAGCACAACAAATACATCACAGGGAAGTTGTTAATATTATAAAGACACCAAATTAACAGATTTAAAATAAATAGTGTAAAATGGAATACATTTTAAAAGCAGAGGAGATACTGGACACTAAAGCAAGTGCTTTGGAATTTCCTGCTAGGTATGATGAAAATAGGTTTTAGAATATATTTATCACCTCTGTTTTACTCATCA
The DNA here is from genome assembly GCF_000299155.1 of Elephantulus edwardii. Lineage (NCBI taxonomy): Eukaryota > Metazoa > Chordata > Mammalia > Macroscelidea > Macroscelididae > Elephantulus > Elephantulus edwardii. The sequence goes on along the minus strand of NW_006399757.1, from coordinate 5,541,068 downwards.
AACACATATCTTCTCCTTTCACATTAGACATTTGCATTTGCTAGCTCTGGTGGACTAGTGGTGAAGAGCCACACTGTCAATCCAAAGGTGTGTGATTTGAACACATCAGCTATTCTGAGGGAGAAAGATGGGCAATCTCTTCCCTCTGAAAAACTGCTCGAGGGTCAGCTATGGGACAGTTCCAACCAGACAACACACAACAAGAAAAGGTATTTAGAGCTCTGGTGGTATTGTTCATAGAGAACTATGCTAATAGCTCAAAAGTCGTCCTTCTCTATTGCTTTGAGTCTACCAGACTTTCTCATCAAGAGAAAGCTGGGTAATCTTCTTCTATGGAAATTTACAGCCTCAGAAAAACCATCAGAGGGTTAGCTATGAGTTGGTTTCCATTTGTTAATGAGAAAGAGTTGAGGACAGAAAAACAACAATGAAGTTCCAAACACGTAAGACCTCTAGTGTTTATACCGCCAGGAGGTTTGCTTCCCATTCCCACTTTTACTTTAACAGACTTATCTTCAAATATGTATACCATTGAGTTGTCAATAAATTAAAAACGGCTTTTCTATCCAATGTGTTAGAACCCACTGGGGGCATGGTCTCCAGCTACCTTAACTGTGGACACATTGTCTTGCAAATCATTAACAGTTGTGGAACCAATATAAGAGAATGTTTTCCACACTGTGAAAATGGTGGTGAAGAGAGGCTGAAGAGACTCTGTAACCAGAGGAAACCTGAAGATAGAGCCACAGCTAAAGGTTTTGCTTGCTGGATGACTGAAGGAAAAGTTGACTTGTAACTGCTTTAAGATATAGTTTGTTTGCTGATGAAGGAGACCAGAGGTCCATTTGTGCTGCAAAACCTGGATTTCACTAATTGAGAAATTGTGCCTTGTTAATCTGGCTTGGGAGTGTTGGAATAAACTTAGATTTGTGTTTTGTAATATTCCCTGTCCCCCCTGCCCAACTCCCTAAACTATTTCTTTAACAAACCTCATGTTGGGGAATGTTGGGGAGGAAGGGAGGGCCTCTGGCGAGGACAGATCACCTAGCTCTGGATAGACACAAGCCTCCCAATGGCCTTTAATATGGGGTAGAGAAAGCTCCCCTGTGTTTGGCTATACTGGCTTGAGAAAGCTCGCCACCTCAGAAAACAACTGTCATGTCTGTTGAGCTGGGAGTGATCGGGAGGAGACTGAGGTTCTCCTAACCAATCCGCGTGTCCCATATTTGTAAGCCCATCTATCCTGTCTTCCTGTTTACTTGGTTGTATATAAATGTGCTGCAGCCCCCAATAAAATAGAGCTGGACTGACTCTCTGATCCTCTCCTGGAGTGTTGTGTCTCCATTGTGCTTACTTCCATCAGGGTTTCACTGTCGGTTGCTGGTGAACGGACAACAACAAAAACCTCACAATTGTGAGTCAAGTCTGAGTCAAGTTTCAATGAACAATCAAAACCAATGATTGGTAGAAATAGGTGCAGGAAAGGGGTGGCATGTCTGACCATGTAGCTATTTTTTTTAGTACTATGGATATTATTGATAGGGACATTTCCCCTTTATGAAGTTGGAAAAATTCTGACTCGGTCTTTCCCACATTGTATCTGCTCCTTAAAAACCATCTTAAAACA
>NW_006399757.1:5519327-5539341 GCF_000299155.1 Elephantulus edwardii | reverse complement strand
AAAGAAAAAAAATATTAGAAAGACAGAATCTAACCTTTAGCATCCCAGTAACACATATCAATGGTCAAACAAGTTTCAAAGCCAGGAAAGGAGTCAAATGGCTCTGAAAACTAAGTTGTATGCAGAAACAAACAGCACCACCCTGATGATCATGGTTAACAGAAATATAAAACCTGCAAATTGTTATGTCCTAAAAAGTTACATTTTTAAGACTCACTAGAGACCATACAGGGGTTCCCGTGGCATAGTACATAACATATTAGGCTGCTAACTGAACGGTCAGCATATTCCACCTACCTGCTGCTCAGTGGGAGAAAAATGGCTTTTTTCTTCCTGCAAAGATGTACAGCCTTGGAAATATAACAGAGTGTCCCTATGAGTGAGATCAAGTTCACTAGCAGTTGGGCTTGCCTTTGACTTGAAAGCCACTCATCAACACTAAACCCAAGCATCTTTTTACACTCAATCCTCAGGAATCCCCTTCACATATCAAATACATCAAATAAAATTGTTCCTTGTTTTTAAACTTAAACAAATATATTTTTCAATTATCTGTACCAAAAATGGTGGCCCCCACCAATTTTCTACTTTCAAATCTCTCACAACCAATCAATCATTAGCTGCAGATCAAATCTGAATTACACAAGAAATAGGGCGCTCTGGTGGCATAGTTCATAAGGAGTTGTACTGTTACCCTAAGGCAACCAGTTTGAATTCACAAGCAGCTCTACAAGACAAAGACAGTAACATCCTTCCATGTAATTTACAGCCTCCGAAAACCTGCTGGAGGGACAGCTACTTTATGGCACAGGAAGAGAGAGAAAGACTCTGAATTATTATGCTAGTCAGAATTTTCTAACCTCTTTGTTGTTGTTGTGTGCCAATGAGTCCGAACTGACCCATTGCTGGCCTTCTTGTGGGTTTTCAGAGGGAGTTAATCACACAGAAGCGGACTGCTCATCCTTCTCCCACTCTTAACTTCTTTATTAGTATCTATGTCTTCTATTGGCCTCTACATTCCTTGGGAATAGGATTTTTCATGGGTTTTTGCTCTTGAACATAATATGTGTCAATAAATAGTTGTAGAATGAACATAAGATACTTTAGAAAATTAGTTAAGTCAACGAACTAAGAATAAGTAGTATTTTTGTTTTATTTTCTATGTACTTTTCTCCTTTTTCTTCATAATGGAAAACATTAGGATTTAAAGATAAGAATGATGAGGTGTTCTTCTTGCCAGTTGTAGCGTTTTACTGGAAGGACGTAAGCTATATGGATACATGTTCTGCCAGTCATTATAAAATATAGTCATCTGACCCATCCACCTCTTTTAAACCCAAATCATAATGATAAATAATATATAGAGACTGTTAACTTTTTAACTGGGGAAATTTTGAGGCATAGCAGGCCTATGCTCTTCTTCTGGGACAATGAGGACCAAGTATAATTCACTCAGCCAGTAAGTAGCTGAATGGGGGACTAGAATTCGTATTTCTTTCATTAAAATCAAGGTCTTGTTTTACTGTAACAATCTGCCTCTTGGTGACTCCATCTTCTCTAATGTCAGAAAATATTCAGCATCACATTCTAATGACTTGAACTATAAAAAGGTTAATAATGTGTGCCTTGCTTTAAATGGCATATTTCATGCTACATTTCTGAAGAGGCATCACTCATTCTTTATGGAATGCTACAATGATTTCTTCTGACTGATGGTCAATACTGCTATTTATTCACATCCAGAGATTAGTCCATGGGTACTCATTTCCATTAAGCACTGGGGGAATGAGATTGTGTTTCAATTTTGTATCTGTATTTTGGTACCATTAATGATTATGTGAAGTAAGAATGTTTTTCCTTGATGGCATAAAACTAGAAGAGAAAAGCCTTGCCTTTTATTTTTATCACCTTTATAGACACCTATGAGGAGAAATGTGGGGTCAAGATTGGTGGACGATTTATCAACAACCTGCGTTATGCAGATGACACAACCCTGCTTGCTGAAACTGAAGAGGACCTGAAGCGCCTGCTGCAGAGTGTCAAGGACTGCAGCCTACAATATGGATTGAGGCTCAATGTCAAGAAGACAAAGATTCTCACCACTGGACCAATTGGCAGCATCAGGATGGATGGTGAAGAGATTGAGATTGTACACAGCTTTAGTTTGCTTGGCTCCATAGTCAACAGTCTTGGCACCAGCAGCCAGGAAATTAAAAGGCGCATTGCCATGGGAAAGTCTGCTGTTAGGGACCTCTCCAAAGTACTGAAGAGAAATGGTGTCTCTCTGGAGACTAAGGTGCGTCTGATACAGGCTTTGGTCTTCGCAATCACTTGTTATGCATCAGGGAGTTGGACAATGACCAAGGAGGATAGAAGGAGAATTGATGCCTTTGAGCTGTGGTGCTGGAGAAGAGTATTGAGAATACCATGGACTCCTAGGAAAACAAACAGATTTGTCCTGGAGAGGGTTAAACCTGGTGGCTCCTTGGAGGCAAGGATTCTGAGGCTCCGTCTAACATACTTTGGACATGTTGTGAGGAGAGACCGGTCCTTAGAGAGGGACATCATGCTTGGGAGGGTGGAGGGACAGCACAGGAGAGGAAGGCCCTCTATGAGGTGGATTGATTCAGGGATAATTGGGATGGGAGTGTCAGAGACGGTGCGATTGGCCCAGGACAGAGCGGAGTTTAGGGATATTGTACATAGGGTCGCTATGAGTCGTAGGCGACTCGACGGCACATAACAACAACAACAGCTTATAGACACCAGGAAAATTTGGTGACGTGAGTGTTATCTTGCAAGCATTTCAGTGATTTTGTTAAATATTAAATATACTAATTTAATCATTATATTAGTACTGTAAAAAAATTTACAAAGAGTGCCCTGCATCATAAAATGCTTCAGGATTATTTTTAAAAACACGTATTCCAGATCCTAGTATCTTCTAATCATCATGTTAGGAATCTGATTCAGAGGAGTTTCTGTGGCTTAGTAGCCAGAGCAAGGTTTAGTAGCTTCACTGCAAAGGAGCCATGATGGCCTAGTACATAATTTCTTCGACTGCTAATCAAAGTTCATTGATTCTAATCCACCAGCTGCTCAATCGGTAAAGGAAGAAGCAGTCTTTCATGCTAAAGATTTACAACCTTGGAAACTTAATGGAGGGTCACGAAGAGTCAAAATAGACTTGAGGACAGTGAGTTACTCTAACTGGCAAAGGATTACATTTAGAAGTTGGAGTTCTCTTCTCATTTGTGTGTGACCACTCAGATTCTGCTCCTATCACAACCGCCACCTTGTCTGGGAGCTCTGTGATCTCCCATGCCCCCTACCTGCCCAGGACAACAATGAGGGCCCTGTATAATAGGACACTTCTCTTCTGTCATGTAGTGTCTCTACAAATTGGAATTGATTCCACAGCACTCAATAAAGTCTATTTTAGGCCATGGATTCTGATCTCTGCCTTGCTACAGGACACCTCGTGCTTATAATTGTCCTTTCAATGAGGCAGGCTTACCTAGGAATACTGGTAAGGGTGCACAATTGTTCTTAAAAGTCAGAACTCACCCAGAGTAACCTTCAAATGGCTGGCATATCCATTTCTTTTATAATTCCCATCATCTTCCTGCCTTCTTTCTCTTTACTTAATATCTTCCACAGCTTATTCCTCTTCTTTTAAACTTTACCCAATCTCTAAACTTTCAGAATTCTAGAAAGGAAGTAGTTCCTTTACCTATTTCACTGTAATGAACAGCGCACATACCAACTGATCTGGTTCCTATGAGTTCTCAGTGTAAGATCAGGAGAGGACATCTTGGGAAATATCGATAGTTTGGGACAAAATGCCAATGGCTCCCAATAATTTAGTGTCTGTATGACACAATAATGATGTGTCCCAAGAAAAACTACTTGCTGGTAGCAACAATAAATGAAAATTGTTAAGATCATATCAAGATTTTGTCAATGCTGAAAAGACACAGTTGCCCACCACATTGAATGCTTCTCCGAAGTCTTGCAACTTTACTGACTTGTTACAGAGACACTTGCCCACTGAAAGAGCACAGGTCCCTCTAAATGGAATTTCACTGCCAAAGATAGACTGTTCAAATCCATCAGCTACTACTCCACAGTAGAAAGATGGGCAAATTTCTCATATGCAATTTAATACTTCAGAACCCTCTGGAGGATCAGCAAAGAGTCAGTTCTGACTTAGTGGCTGTTGTGTTGTTGTTAAGTGCCATCAAATTGGAGGTGACTTATAGAGACCCTAAGAACAAAAGACACTTGTTTAACTGTCATCCTTTCTCCAGGTTCATAGGGTTTCTAGAGGCAAGTTATTTCAGAAGTGGATGTCACTCGTGCTTCCAGGCTTGTTATGTACCACTTGGTGGTACACAACAACAACAGCAATATACATTAAAACACAAGAAATGCATATATATCAAAATACATGATATAGAGAGATGCATACACACATATATGTATATACATACTAGTGTCTTTAGTTTATGAGTCTGATGGTCTAGTCCATAAGGAGTTGTGCTACTAACTCAAAGGCAGCACCTCTGTGGTTGATCGAATTCACCAGCAGCTTCTCAAGAGATAGATGGGTAACCTCCTTCCACGCAATTTCAAGCCTCCTGAAAGCTGTTGGAGCGACAGCTATGAATGGGTTCTCACTTGAAGACAATGAGTTGGACTATGGGAAGTTAGAGAATTCACGTTATTAATAAAACATTAAAACATAAAGATATTCTTTAACTTTTTTAAAAAAAGACATATGATTCAGTTCTAAGTTTAAATTTGATGTTTCTGCATAATGTATCACTTTATGAATGAGCAACTTGTTCATAAAAGTGATAGGCTAGGAAGAATAGATCTCAAATCTACAAGTAAAAGGTCTGGATTATTTTATTATTATTATATTTCTGAAATGAAATGACCTAGAAAAAATACTTCATTCTTCCATGAATATCTATCTACCTATCTGATAAAACAAGACCAGATGAGACATCAAAGTCCAAACATAAGTATGTTAGAATGTCAGTTTGTTTATATGTAAAATAGGAGATTGAACTACAAATTACCTAAACACTCTCTCAGGGTAAGTGCATGGAAGATAGCTTCAGATCACAATGAAACTTTCTAACATTAACATTCTGTTAATGGAAATTTCCCCATGGATCATGTGAGACCTGTTTTAGCACACTTCTATGCTTATGAAAGATGCTGATAGCAGGTATTTTCTATCGCTACCTCATTAGCAGTGGCAGCTCCAGGTGCTATCTTCATAAAAAAGCTGTCCCAGTGATCCTTTCCTATTATGTGAATTCTCTCCTTTGACTATTTCATGATAATTCTACAATTTTTCTCAATTTGTACTGAATCTCTTGACAAGGTACTTCAGTTTTCGAATCATACCCACATCTTCCGACTTTTCATCAGAAACGTATTTTTATTATTTTATTTGTAAGTGTTTTACCAACATCAAACAATATTTACCTAAGTGTCTGTTTATATGATACAGTATTTGTCCTTGAATCATTTGGGAAATAATCTATAAGACAGGAGATTGGTTTGTCTTCGTGCAACCTGCAGTGTTAAACTCTATGGTCTTGGTGAACAGATTCCAGACCTGTTTGGCTTGATCTGTGTCTGACCGTTCATCTGACCTCACACAGTCCATGTATTTCCACACTCTATACCTTTCTGCATATGATATTCCCTCCACCTGAAACAAACTATCCCTTTCTTCTTGTCAGAGTCTAACATATCCTTATCACATTTAATGCATCTCCATATTCTCAGCACCTGCCATATTATCTGATGTACCACCTCCCCCCCAAATGTTTGAAATGAATTTAATGTTGTCTGTACAGCTATAAAACCCACTGCTATCAAGGGGATTCTGACTTATTGTGACCATTTAAGAGAGATCAGAACTTCCCCAGAGGGCCTCCAAGGCTGTAATATTTATGGACACAGACAGCCCCATCTGAACCAAGTAAATCAAAGACAACAATTCTAGAAAGGTGGCCCTACAGAAACACAGGGGCTGAAAGGGTAAAACAGATGTAGATCAGGAGTCCTAGCTAGAATCACTCTTAATGAATGGAATGACACCAAAAAGAGGAAATGATTTCTTGTCTCAGAGCAGAGAGTTGAACATTGGAAATGTGCAGCAATAGACGACTTGGTATAATGAGAAGCTCAGATGCAGACCACAAATCTGGAGGCACTGGTAACAGCCTAAAGTTCCAAATGCCAGGGGTGGGATGGGGTGGGAAGTACAAAGTGACCCATTCTTTAGCAGCAAGCCCTATGGGACCAACAGAAATCTACAAGTTGGCTAAGAGCAACCAGGCTTAGAGAAAAAACAAATGCTGTTTGTTATTGTTACCACCTCAAGGGATTGGAGTGTCCCTAAGCACTAGCAGTCATGCTGAATGGTGCAACTAACCTAATGCACGTTGAATTGAGCAATAATCAGGAGATGTTAGGATACAACTGGAGAAAGTCACATGGGAGATGCAAACAGATTATAAGTGAAAAATTCCTAGTCTCCTAGAGGTATTCAGAATTTGGAAGAGTACTTCAGAGAGGTCATTCTGATATGTTGTCAGTTTATAAATTAATCTGGTGTGGCTTGTACGTTGCTATGATGTTTGCAGCTATTCTACTGATATTTCAAATGCCAGCAGGATCACCCATAGCAGACATGTTTCAGCAGAGCTTCCAGAAGAAAAAAAGACTCAGAAGAAAAGCTTATGAATCTGTTACAACTTCTGCAAATTAGCCAATTAAAACCTTACAGATTATAAAAGAACAAATGTGACTTGCTTGCATATCATCAAAAGCAATCACTCACTGAAGGAGGACAACATGGTTGGAGCAGAGGTTCAACAAGGGCAAAGGAGAACCTAAATTAGACCTGTTTAGTGAAGAAGAGATGTGTCCTTGTTTTAAGCACTCTTTAAATTAGATGTTTTAATTGACATTCTTAGATAGTTTGTAGGGAGCTCTGGTGGCTTTGTGGTAAGGAATAATTGTGCTGTCAATGCAAAAGTAAGAGGTTCAAATCCACCAGCTGCACTGCAGTAGAAAGATGGGCAATCCCTGTGGGTAGGTTTCAGCTTGATGGCACACAACAAAAACAGCTTATGTTGTTGCTGAGTAAATCAAGGATACTGTGCTCATTATTCATTAAGAAAATAGTGTACAATATTGAGCACAATAGACACTGTGATGGAGTCAAACATACTGGCAAACATGAGGATGACAGAAGAGCACCCAACATTTCATTCTGCTGTATGTAATGTGGTCATGAGTCAGAGCTGACACAATGACACAGCACTATATCTGTCTGATTCAGAAAGGCAATAAAGGTCAAGTTCCAGGTCCAGAGTAGAATATAAGAAATGGAAACATTACTCAGAGGAGAGATGTAAACTAACAAAATGGTAATTAAACCAAACACCTTGTGATGAAGTTAATTGAACTTCTGGCTAACTGCAAACATCCTATTCATCTTTTTCTTCTAAATTGAGCAGATTCTTGGGCTATTAAGCAATGTTATTATTTTTGTTCTATACCACGAGTCAGAACAGACCTATAGCTGAGACTCCAGCGGGTTTTTAGAGGCAGTAAATTGCAGGGGAGGAGATTGCCCACATTTCTCCCACGGAGCAGCTGGAGGATTTTAACTGCACACTTTTGGGTTGGCAGCTCAGCTTTTTCCTAGTAGGTCACGAGAGCTCCCTGCTAAGCAATAGCGAAAACTATCTAAGAACCATAAGGAAACATCTGCTTCAGAGAGTGCTTGAAACAAAGATGCTACTTTTCCTTTTTTTTTTTTTTAAACAGGTTATCACAGAAATTTCGACCAATTCTGTTACTCTTAGTTCATTTTTTTTTCATTGCCTAGTGGCTTCGTGGTAAGGAATTGCACTGCTCAAATCCACCAGCTGCTCCATGGAGAAAAAGATGTGCAATCTACTATTTTTGGAAATTCACTGTAGGATCTGCTATGGGTCTGTTCAGACTCAATGGTGCATAACAACAACTACTACCTTAAAAGAATGAAATACTTATTAATTTTTTGCTAAGGATTATTTTAATAATGTAATGTTCAAATACACTAATTGAAGATGGAAGGAATATACTGAGTCATTATATAGAAAGGAATTGGCAGATACAGAGGAATTTAAAGAAATAACATATGAGCAAGAGCCTATGGCGATGAAGGAAGAAGTTCAAGCTGCTTTGAAGGAAATAGCAAAAAATAAAGCCCCAGGAATAGATGATATACCAACAGAAGTATTTCAGATAACAGATGTTGCCCTGGATGTGCTCACCAAGTTGTGCCAAGAAATCTGGAGAACAACCACTTGGCCAACTGACTGGAAGAGATCTATATTTGTTCCCATTCCAAAGAAAGGTGACCCAACTGAGTGTGGAAACTACAGAACAGTGTCATTGATGTCACATGCAAGCAAGATTCTACTGAAGATCATCCAAAACGATTAGAACAGCACATCAGCAGAGAACTGCCGGAAGTCCAGGCTGGGTTTAGAAGGGGTCGTGGTACTAGGGATATCGTTGCTGATGTTAGATGGATCTTGGCTGAAAGCAGGGAATACCAGAAGAATGTCTATCTGTGTTTCATTGATTATGCAAAGGCATTTGACTGTGTGGATCATAACAAACTGTGGCTGACTCTGAGAAGAATGGGAATCCCAGAACATTTAATTGTGCTAATACAAAACCTATACTTGGACCAAGAGGCAGTAGTCAGAATGGAGCAGGGTAACACTGCATAGTTCAAAATAGGGAAGGGTGTACGCCAGGGATGCATCCTGTCTCCACACCTTTTCAACATGTATGCAGAGCAGATTATTCGAGAGGCTGGGCTCTATGAAGAGAATTGTGGCATCAGGATTGGTGGAAGATCTATTAATAATCTCCGTTATGCAGATGACACAACCCTGCTTGCTGAAACTGAGGAGGACCTCATGCACTTGCTGCGAAGGGTCAAGGACTGCAGCCTTCAGTATGGACTAAGGCTCAACGTCAAGAAGACAAAGATTCTCGCCACTGGACCAATTGGCAGCATCAGGATGGATGACGAAGAGATTGAGAGTGTTCACAGCTTCATTTTGCTCGGCTCCACACTCAACACTCTTGGTACCAGCAGTCAGGAAATCAAAAAGCGTATCGCGATGGGAAAGTCTGCTGTTAGGGACCTCTCAAAGGTACTCAGGAGCAACAGTGTCTCTCTGGAGACTAAGGTGCGCCTGATACAGGTCATGGTATTTGCAATCGCTTGTTATGCATCAGAGAGTTGGACAATGACTAGGGAGGACAGAAGGAGAGTGGATGCTTTTGAGCTGTGGTGCTGGAGAAGGGTACTGAATGTACCATGGACTGCCAGGAAAACAAACAGATTCATCTTGGAGAGGATTAAACCAAGCTGCTCCTTGGAGGCAAGGATTCTGGGGCTTTGTCTGACATACTTTGGACATGTTGCCAGGAGGGACGGGTCCTTGGAGAGGGATGTCATGCTTGGGAGGGTGGAGGGACAGCGCAGGAGGGGAAGACCCTCTATGAGATGGATTGATTCGGTGAGTGGGGTAATCGGGATGGGTGTGTCAGAGGCAGTGCGGTTGGTGCAGGATAGAGCAGGGTTTAGAGCTGTTGTCCATAGGGTCGCTATGAGTCGGAAACGACTCGATGGCACATAACAACAACAACATGCCCATTAGAGGGAGCTCTGATGGCCTGGTGGCAAGAAAGCTGCGCTGCAGTCCCAAAAGCACACGGTTCGAGGCCACAAGCCGCTCCACAGGGGGAGGATGGGCAATCTCCTTCCGTGTGATTAAATGCCTCTGAAAACACGCCAGAGGATGACCTATGGGTCGCTTCCAACTCTATGGTACACAACAACAACATCAAGGTTTGTTGTGCATTCATTCTTTGGGCAACTATTTGATAATACAAAACTAATCACTTTGAAAATTTTATATCGTGGATTAACTAGGCATTTTCATAATTAATTGAATAAATTTAAAATAAACATTTAATTGATAGCCTGGAAAGTATATGCTATTGTTGTCAGTAAGTACTATATTGTTCTTAGCTAATTTTTCATTTTCTTGCTCTGTCTTAAAAATATCGGAGTTGGTTGATTTGGGAGTGTTTCCTTGGTTTTTTTTGGGTTTTATTTTCATTTCTTTCCGTATAAGATGCCGTTTCTTTGGGAACCAAAGACAAGGAGATAAGTTTATAGTTTCCATTTCTATTTCAAATTATGAGATGGTCTCCATATGGCTTGATATTTTGCCAGACTTCACATTCCGATACCTTGATCATCTGGTTTTGTGCTCTCATAGTCTCTCTTTTCCTCTCTGGGGAAATTCCTGTCTGTTGCTGGCATCTGTCCTCTCCATTTCCCTGTAAATGTCTTAGCAAATAATTCATTTAATGTCTACTGTTCCTACTAACAGTTGCTAGTACTTTCTCTTTGGTCTTTATTTCTTAAAGACAATTCTCAAATCTTCCTATTAAAAAGCTGTACACTTTCTTCTGCATATTGATAACTTTTTACTTAAATAGAAGCCACTCAATACTCTTGCTTTCTAAAGAGTCAAGGAGCCTAGTATAAAGGTACTTTAGGACAGCTTTAGGGATTTTTGGTTTTTTTCCCCCCTCTCAATTCTGGGATTATCAGCCTAGTTTAAATACATCATGGGGGATTTTGGTAAAATGTGTCCTCCACAACTGTTTGTACAGTGTCTTTCAGTTTCAGTAACATATTAGGAAGAAATAAAGTACATTCATAAGCCACCTTTCTTCTCTATTGTCAAGACAACCTTGATATATCAGACAAAAATACTACATACACATGGTTACATTCAGCATTTACCACACTTGAAAAGACTTCAATTTTTAATTTTTTTTTTTTAAAAAGGATAGCTAGGTAAAATATTGTTTGGTACTATAGTTTGTGCCCAACTTAGCTTTTATCATGATAAGTAAACCTATTTTTTAAAAAAGTATACTTTTCTTAGCATTTTCTATTATTTGAAAAATCATGAGATTTGAAACAATAGAGGATAAAACTCTTGGTCCTAGTTAATACATTTTCTTTCAGTTCTTTAATTAACACATCATGAAGAATTATTCCCTCTCCCTTTGGGATTTAGATCTTTGTATTCCAAATTTTCTCAGTACATCAATTAATCTCCCTATAGTTAGATTTTGTTAAAAAGAAAGACATTTTAAAGAAATCAGCTAAAAACTCACTACTGTAAAGTTGAAACCAACTTATAACTGACACTCAGTGGGTTTCCAGAGGCTGTAAATTGCACAGGAAGAGACTGTCCATTGTGCTCTCTCAGAGTAACTGGTGGATCTTAACAGCCAGCCTTTGGGTTCCACTGAACCACTAGCATTCTCTTTAAATAAATACCTTCAAGTAATGTACAAACAAAATATCTTCTTGAGCAAAAGGTCCTTTCTAGTATTTTTACTTAATCTACAATAAAAATCAGAATAGATGAAGAATGATTTGGGGCTCTGAGGCAGATCCCCATGTAAATGACTTGTATCCTCTGACAGCTGCTTTAGTTCAAACAACCAAAGCAAGGTACAGGGCCCAGGACAGGACATTTTGCTTTAGAATAGCATTTCACACAAAGCTGAGCAAACATTTTCCAGCCAGTTTCATCCTAGCACCCAATGGAGGCTTAGGATAGCAATTGTTTTAGGAACAGGCCACTTCAGTCTTTTTTGGATATTAAAGTTGTAATACACCTTTCAAGACAGGTATGCAAAATATAGAAATAGAACAGTTAAGAAATGTTAATACCAATACAATTTTCCCATTCTGAAACTAAATATGCATTAGTGATAATAGTCAAAACCTGTTCAGAAAAATATGTAAGACTGCCTATCATTCTAGAGCTTAGCATTGGAATTTTGTGCCTTTACACTGCCAATCAGCATACAACATTTAGATTATTAGGATAATTAACTGGAGTCAAGGGTGGTAAGCAATGAGTGGAGAGACAGAGACTAGAAGTAAATGCATTTCTTTAATAAGGTTAAATAAACTAATTTATCACAAACTAATTATTTCAATGAATTTTTAAATACTCAAGAAAAGATCACATTTGTGTATAGGAATAAAAGAACCAAGCCAGACTCACTGTTCTCAAGGTAATTCCAACTCATACCAACCTTACAGAACAGAACAGAATGGCCCTGTGGAGCTTCCGTGACCATAAATATTTACAGTAACTGACAGGCTGCGACATCTTTCTTTTGGAGAGCAACTGTTGGATACTCTCAAAAGGATGGTCTTTCATGTGATAGCTGAGCTCTTAACCACTGCATTGCCAGAGTTCCTTTGTACATGCATTCACTCACTCATTGCCATGGAGTCGGAAACAACTCAAAGCTGACCCTTTCTAGTGGGCTTTCATAGCAGTTATTTTTGTAGTGCTCTAGTTCAGCAATTGGGAAATATAAAGAATTGCATTGGGAAAATCTGCTATCAGGGACCCTCCAGTGTGCTAAAGAACAATGATATCAGTCTAGAGACTAAGGTGTGCCTAATCCAAGCCATGGTCTTCACAGTTACTTGCTATGCTATAGAGAGTTCACCAGAGAGTTCTGGCACATTGTAGATGCATATTAACAGATTGCTGAATAAATAAATTCTTTCTATGCTTTAGGAAAGGAATAGAAATGCAATGAAATAAGATTCTAAACAGAAAAAGATAAGCATTCAAACCACACATACACATATAATTATTTCTAAATAATTTTAATTTACTTGATGGCAATGGTTTAATTGGATCAACATTGCTATGTGCACCTAGAACACACAGATATATTTTAGGAATTTTGAGATAGATATTCTTTTTTTAAAATTAGTTTTAATAAACATTTACAGAGATTTTTGGATTTCCATTCATTCTTAATCTTAAGGAACATTGGAGACACAATATTTAAGTGCTTGTCTGCTAACTGAAAGGCTAACTGTTCAAACTCATCAGTCTGTTGAAGGAGAAAGATATGTTCATCTCCTCCATTAAAAATTGCAGTCTAAGAAACTTTATGACACTGTTCTCTTCTGTCTTACAAAGTCACTCTATGTCAGAATAGACTTGATGGCATACAAGACCATTGTTAGTCCTGTTTTAAAGGTGTAGCAATGAAGGCACACATTATATGCACAATTTTATAGGAAATAAGCAGGAAGAGCTGATCTGTGCATCTCGGTCTCTCTGACTCAAGAGCTCCTATTCTCTTTTCACTACACGCAAGATTTGGAAGACTTTGTCTACACTAACTTTGTGCTATTTCAAAATTTGCTCATGCATGCCCACTCCAGACCACCCTATAAGCCCTGATATGGAAAAATTAGGGCTGCTCTGTCATTAATTTGGCTTAGAAAAAGTCCAAAGGCAATATTTCATCCTGACCTACCTAGACTGTAGGAGATGGGCTATAAGTTACCCCTTGAAATAGTGGCCAGGGTTTCTAGGTCAGTTGTTCCTGATGGGCATCTAAACTCATCTGAGTGAGGCATGGAGTCTCATTAGTTGCATCCCACCTGCGATAGGCCTCCTGAGAGCATGATTTACTCTTTGGTGCAAGCTGTTCCATGTCAGCACGGTTCACCCAAAACTGACAAGAACCTGCTTTATTACCATAGATACAAACCCCCTCTTCTATCACCTTGGTCACATTTCCTCCTGTTTGTCTACTGATCATCTGTTCCTGTTCATCTCATCTCTGGCCTTCTGCTTTTGTGAATGGCTAGAACCTCAGATTCCTTTACTGTTTACTTCCCTTTCTGTCCTAAGACATTTGCTACCTGAGCCTTAGACTATAGGCAGCTCTTCATCTGAAAGTACAATTGTTTCTTCATAGAGATTATTTAAAGGAATGAACTTTCTTTTTAAATAGGATACATTTTCTGAACTTAACAAAATAGAGCAAGAGTACAAAGTGGCATAGTAGTTAGTAATGCTATCCTGAAATGAATAGATTTTTATAGAGGAAAAACTGGCAAAAATAAAGAGCAAAGAAGTCTTCCACACACTCAGCGTGTGATCTAGGAAAGTCACAGAATCTTTCTGATCTTCAGTTTCCTATATACACAATAGAAATATTGATATCTGCCTTGTGGAATCGTGGTATCAAAGAGAGAGGGAGAAGTTGTGTGTGTGTGTGTGTGTGTGTGTGTGTGTGTGTGTGTGTGTGAAAAACTATACCCGAGATGTAGATTAGAGTTGAATCTTAAAATAAATGTATGACTCATATTTTCACAATGGATTTATCTCTTGACTTTCTTATAAAAATTATACATAATTCCAATACACTATTATATATGTAAATGTAAATATATGATAGATCCTTATTCTGCTATATGAACCAATTTTAGAACAGTAGCTCTTCTTCATTTCTTCATGTGCCAATGAATAAAATGCTGATAATATTAATCTCATCTTAAGTTTAAGGAATGACCCTTTTCTAGTCTTTGGAGACAAGTGATGCATAATCAATGATGGCTATAAAATAATTCTAGAAATGTAACCAAATGTAAATGTTTCCAACTAGCATTATTTCTCTATCTCTATATTGTTATTGTTGTTATGTATCATTGAGTCGGAAGGGACACATAGCTTACCCTTCAGTGAGTCTTCAGAGGCAGTAAGTTACATGGGAGAAGACTGCCCATCTTTCCCCACAGAAAATTCAGTGGATTCAAACCTTTGAGTTGGCAGTGCCACAAAACCGCCAGAGCTCCAAATAGAATCTCATCAAAATTAAATACATATTTACCAAACACTGTTGTAATCTCTTTATATTTTTAACTCAGTTAATAATCACATGTGTGCTACATATACACATGAAAACAACATTATATAAACCTATGATTATCCTCAACTTGTGCCTGAAGCTGAAACCACGAAATACAAATAGTCCAGAAGTAAAAGTTTATTTACAGCAACACAACTACTCTAACTCGCAAACCTGGGTTACATACTCAGGCAGTTAAGCCACATAACCCTACTCTTAACCTTCATATTATCTAGACAATATTTTCAACCCCAAGAATATTACATAAAAAACTATATTTGGAACTAGGATTTCAAAATCAGATATATAACCCTGGGTTACGTTGACATTTTTAAAAATATGTGCAAATAGTCCTTGTCCAGTGATATCCTTAGTATTTATTTGACCTAAAATCATGTATTTAAGATAAAACTCTTTATGTTCATGTTTACAATTTTAAAATTTCTTTTCATTTCTTCATTATTCTTTAGTCTTCCTTCTGTCCTTTTTATTGGTGGTATTGTTGTGATGTGCTGTCAAGTCGCTTGCTACTCATAGTGAGCCTATGTCCAAGAGCCCTAAATCCTGCTCTATCTTGTTCCAACCTCACTATCTCTGACACATGTACTCCCACCACCCCAATCACTGAATCGATCCATCTCACTGAGGGTCTTCCTCTCCTGCGCCATCCCTCCACTCTACCAAACGTGATGTCCCTCTCCAAGGACTGGTCCCTCCTTGCAACATGCCCAAAGTATGTCAGACGAAGCTTCAGAATCTTTGCCTCCAAGGAGCAGCCCAGCTTCACCCTCTCCAGGACAAACCTGTTTGTTCTCCTAGCAGTCCACAGTGTATTCAGTACTCCTCTACAGCACCACATCTCAGAGGCATCAATTCTCTTTTTATCATCCCTAGTCACTGTCAAGCTTTCTGATGCATAGCATACAATTGCGAAGACTATAGCCCAGATCAGGCGCACCTTAAACCTCCAGCCTGATTTCATTGCTTTGGAGAGGACCCTGACAGCTGACTTTCCCCATACAATTTGTCTTTTGAATTCCTGGCTGCTGGTCCTTTTTATTAGGCTTTAAAAAATTCAAATCGAGCAGTGGTACGTTGACAAAGAGTACAAATATAGAACACTGATGCTTAATTATACTTATTGATATTTTTGTATTTTTCAGCTATGAGACAAGGTGGTTTCCAGATTGCATCTCAATTTATGACAAGTTTATTGCTACTAGGTGTCATTAAATTGATTTGATCTCATGGCAATTCCATGAGATATAGTAGAACTGGCTTGATTTTTAGAATCTAAAGGCACAAACCCTAGCAAAAGGTTGCATGTGTCTAGCAGTTTGAATCCACCAGGAGCTCACAAGCAGAAAGACTGGCAGTCCCTTGGTACTAAGTTTACAGACTTGGAAACCTGGCGGACAATCACTACGAGTCAGACAGACTAGACAGTGGTGAGTGAGTGAATATTTATGGGAGCAGATTGCCATATCCTGGTCTTTTAGGAATTCACTCAATGGGCTCTTAACCTTTCAGTTAGCAGGCAAGTATTTGAACTTTATGTCACTAGGGATTCTTTAACAGCTTTGAGAGGTAGGAATTATTTCAGAGGTGGAACCTCTTCAGAGTACTGAAGTGCAAAGACATCAGTCTGGAGATGAAGGTGCACCTGAACCAGGCCATAGTCTTCGCAAGTACTTGTTATGTCCAGAGAGTTGAACAATGACTAGGGATGACAGGAGGAGAATTGATGCCATTGAGCTCTAGTGCTGGAGAAGAGTACTGAATATACCGTGGACTGCTAGGAAAACAAACAGGTTCATCCTGGGGAGGGTGAAACCAGGCTGCTCCTTGGAGACAAGGATTCTGACAATCCGTCTGTTTATAATTTGAGCACATTGTAAGGAGGCAGCAATCCTTGGAGAGAGACATCATACTTGGGAGGGTGAAGGGACAGCACAAGAAGGATGACCCTCAATGAGATAGACTGACACAGTGACTGGGGTAATGGGGGTAGGTGTGTCAAAGCCAATAAGGTTGGTTCAAGACAGAACAGGGTTCAGAGCTGTTATACATAGGGTCACTATGAATCACAAGCAACTCAACAGCACATAACAACAACAACAAATGATAATGTAAGCATATTACTGATAAAGGTAATCACAATACTGAGGGATAGAATAATATCCAATCTCAAGTCTGTGTGACACAAAACTTGTGCATGTTTCATTGTACCATCTTACATGACAAGACACAGGAAGACAAGCAGATCATGCAGCTGGAAAAGCTATATGGAAAAATTTGTAATAGGTATCCTGGGACAACAAAAGCTATCTGAAAGAATAAGTTTCATAGTTGTAAAGGAACAAAAGATCCCTTTGTAACAGACAGAAGTTGCACATAACGTTAATGTGAATGAACCACTAGGTTCATTTCTACAAAGCAAAGTATCTTTGCTGACTTTGGTTTCTTGCTTTTATTTCTTAAAATTTAAAAATATTTGCATTAATTACATTAATCACCATAGGTATTCAGTACTATAGAGATTTGAAAGTCACAGAACAAGAAGATTTTGAATTTTACTTTCCATGCACATTTCTAAAAAAGCAACAGAATGTTTAGATTTATTATTTCATTCATCCTTAAACACCTTCAGAAACATGGAAAGAATTAACAAGGTTCGTGCAACAACTTTATGACAGATCCAGGACCAGAATCCATTTTTTCTCCTGAACAGAGGTGTTTCTCTGAACCAAACTTTACCTAAGACATTAAAGCAATTCAAATTGAAACCTTGAATGACCTCAGCCACCATCGCAGAATCATTCCCTCTCTGTAGAAATAACTTCATTAAAATGACTCCCAGAATATAAATAGCCATTCTGTTTTTAAAGACCTTAATGGGAGGTAATTATACTACCTTCCACAATACTTCATTCCAGTGCTTTAAAACATTTCTTTGCTGGAAGTGAGCAAAAGCTCAGTATTTTCACCTTTCAGGCAAGTATATGAGAGAGTCCCTAAAGTCAAACTTCATGTTGGCAATCAGAAGTGTTTTCAGAATGCTCAGATGCATATTTTTCCAGGAAAGCTTCAATGGTCTAAGACAGCTGGGTGCTTAATATGATAAAATCCTTAATCAAACATATGGTCTTCTCCACATGCTAGCGCTTTCCTATAATAACCTTACCCTATCTTTTCTTTCTCACACAAAAATCGTACTATTTTAAGTTCCACAACCCACATAAATCAAATATGAAATTATTTCATTTGTTTATACAGAAATATCCTCGCCATAGTAATGAACTTGAAAAATGACCATCCTTTATTAGAGTTGAATGTCTCTTATCTGTGGATGCTTGGCTTGATTTTGAAATTTATGATAGGGCAATTTTTAATAGCTTACTTGTTAAAGAGCATGATTCACGGACATGGGCACATGCCAGGTTGATCAGACCATGAGAGAAGGCTGTCTCCTTGGGCACCACCTAACACCTGTATATTGATCCCAGGTATTATAAAATAACATCTCAGAGCGGTGCTCATAGCAAAAGATGTTCTGGAACAGAAAGCCTTAAAGAAGCGCATCACAATGGTACCCTTATCCCTATCACCTGCAAAGAAAGGTGACACAAGTAGCTTAAGTACCAAAAGTTGCTTTAATTGTTTTTGGTTGTATTAATTCACATATCAGTCCCACTTTGCCACTATTTAAAGAGTACTTTTAATTCTCTCTTTTTAGTAGAGACACTAGGCAGAATGAAACTGAGGTTAATAGAAGTGACCCATTACATGGTGTTTCGAAATATTACAGTTAACGCATATGTCTGCTATCCAGAATGTTAGAAGTTTGAGCCCACCCAGACGTGCCTTGGGAATAGATGTGGTAATCTACTTGCAAAAAGCAGCCGCTGAAAACTGTTCGAAGCACAGTACTTCTTTTGCATTCTCAGGGTCACCACAAATAGGAATTGACTCAAAATAACAACTATGCTTCGCTTTGTCCTTTACCAGTTTTAATGAACCAGGGGAATATAAAATCCAGGAAGATGAACTAAAAACATATGGCAAAGAGTAAAGAAAAAATTTGGATATGATGGAGGGAAAGTTGAAAAAGAGTTTACATGAGAAGTTTTGCAATTAGGTGATATGGATAATGCTTGAGACTACTAAAATAAATGTAAGGGTTAATCTAAAGGTTTAAAAATATCATAATTTTTAATTATGTAAGTTCCATTTTATAAGCTGTGTAAGACCAATTAGACTTTACAAAAACGGATTTATAGAAAAGGTTTACTGAAAATGAAGGGTCAGAATATGTGATATATATAAAAACTGAAAATGTAGAAAGGGGGAAATTTTCCAGAGGCAAGACTACTGAAGTAAAGGACATGACCCTGAGAAACACTAGTACTTAGGGAGAGGAAGAAAAAGGAAAAGTAAAGAAAATAACACAAAGGATCAAAGGCAGAGGAACATTTATCATAGAAGATGCATCAACTGCTCCAAATGGAAAAAGGTCTGCAAAATGACATTGGGTTGGATCATTAAGAATTAGATCATTAAACTAACCTTGAAGACAGCAATTCTAGTATTTGTTTATAATAGTAAAAAAAAAACTCAAACCTGTAATAACTGAAGATCAGTTATTAAAAATATTTTATATGACATCACACTAAACAATCACTAAAAATCAATATAAAATAATGAGTTGAGAAAGTTTTGGTGCTACAGAGACATATAAAAAGGCGTAATAATATAAGTCAATTTCACACTAAAAGATTACGTGTTGGTATAACGAATTGCCCTTTTCTTAGTAATTATTCTTTCCATTTATGATGTCATAGATGCTGAACTCCTTGACAGAGATAAAAAATAGATAACATGGATGCCCTTATTTATACACACTCTTACTCAAACTTTTCTGTTGTATCATCAAGACATTTAATAATACAGATACTAGGTTGTTGTTGTAGTTGTTGTTGTTGTTATGTGCCATCGAGTCGCTTGCGACTCATAGTGAACCTATGTACAAGAGCCCTAAATGCCATTCTATGCTGTGCCAACCTCGCCGTCTCAGACACACTCATTTCCAGCACTCCACTCACAGAATCAATCCATCTCATCGAGGGTCTTCCTCTCCTGCGCT